>NC_083830.1:6703167-6722923 GCF_015708825.2 Lethenteron reissneri | reverse complement strand
GGCAAGTGCTGCTAGCGAGTGGCACGTACAGAGGCCGGCACGGCACACGAGGGGGTGGGTGGCCAGCACACCACGCCCGGCCGCCTTTGTCTCCCCGGTTGGCGATGTCTACTACACACCGCACACCAGGTACTCATGTTGAGGCTGAGTCGACCTAGGGGAGGCCCGTGTGCCCGTTCAGATATTCGTCACCGGCGTTTGGTTGTTGGCCGTGAGCGAGGACTCGATCTCGGCTCGCCCGGGTTCGTAGCGCTGACCACAGCACCCCCCCCCCCCGTACAGTCAACACATCCCCGCCACACTCCTCACGCGGCAGGCGGGGAGTCACTCAGTGCCACCAAGGTGTGAAGATGAAGTTTGGCTCTGGAACCTGGGACCGGGTGTGGTGGTGGTGGTGGGGGTGGGGGGTGTGAGAACTGATCATCACAGCTGCCCGAGAGGTGACGCAACTGCGACGGAGTTGATGATGGTGGCGGTGGCGGTGATGGTTCGCGTGGTGGTGATAGTGGTGGTGGCGGTGATGGTGGCGGTGATGGTGATGGTGTGGTGATGGTGGTGGTGATTGTGGCGGTGATGGTGTGATTCGGGTGGCGGTGATGGTGGCGGTGATGGTGATGGTGTGGTTCGGGTGGTGGTGATGGTGATGGCGTGGTGATGGTGTGGTTCGGGTGGCGGTGATGGTGATGGTGTGATTCGGGTGGTGGTGATGGTGGCGGTGATGGTGTGATTCGGGTGGTGGTGATGGTGTGGTGATGGTGTGGTTCGGGTGGCGGTGATGGGGGATCTTCGTCTTCGTGTCTGCGCGTGCGTCAACAGCTAAACTACAGACACACTCTCTGCTAAAGCCCTCTCGCCGTGGCGCGGAGACCTCGACATCGGCATCGAGCTTCCGAACATCTTGCAATGTACAAGAATAACATCGAATTGAATTGCGCCCGAGTGGATCATTGCCAGTGCCGGATTATCCCAGTAGCACAAGTAGCTACACATGTCGTAGTAGCTACGGGCCCCGCACTTTCAAGGGCCCCGCGCTAAATGCTTTCGAGCTATCAATTCCGGTTCAGTGATTCTGCACTTGCTCTATTACTATAGTACTATACTGCCTTCAGCTTTTACGAACGACTGGGTGTTTAAGGTTATCGATTTGTTCGTATTATCTGGCTGTAGAGCAAATGAAAAAAATACAATTACCTTACTATGCAAGTAAAAAAAAATGTGTTTTAATATTTACGTGTTTTTGTTTAGTAGTAGGTTTTTACCCTTTAAACTGGTACAAAACTGACACCTTTATACAAGGCATCATGCTTGCAATAACTGCAACACAAGCAGTCAAAATGCAAACAAAAAGAAACAACTCTGATAATGGTAATGATATGCACTGTCCTTGAAGTTGATTGGTCCACACCCGAGACAGCTTTTCTTAGAGCTGCTTGTGTTGCAGTTATTGCAAGCATGATGCCTTGTATTAAGGTGTCAGTTTTGTACCAGTTTAAAGGGTAAAAACCTACTACTATATTTTGCCACTGGTGAAGGAGGTCTCATAGTGTAAGTGTTTTTGTTTGTTTTAGGGCCCCTTTATAACATATACTACAGGCCCCGTACCAGCTTAATCCGGCAGTGCTCATAGCTCTGCGACCGTCTGGAACGCTCTTCTCTTCCGATATGAGGAAGCCACTGGGTGCGATGCACTCGTAAATCGTCGTCTAGATCGAAAATGTTTTTCTTTAAAACTGCTTTTTGTGTTCTTCTTGGTTCTTTCGGTAAAGTCACGTACGAACCAAGAAGATGAATCCCTGCAGTCACGAAAGCTTTAAACCGTGCTTTTTGTGTGTTCGTTTGTTGGCTACGTTACGGTGCGAAAGAAGTTCAACGCACGTGCAGCAATAACAGCAACAACACCAACGGCAGGAGGCTTCAAGGCGTCTTCTGCGCAGCCCATGTGCTTGTCATCACCAACGCGTCGTCACGGCAGCGATTTCAGCCGCATCACCTCTACATAACAAAAATGCTCAGTCCCTTTTACACGCACCTTTACATCATCCGCACCTAGTTTACACAACAAAGGCTCATTCCTAACAGCGTGCTTCAGCCGCACCGAACCTCACAAAAATAATATTCAGGGCCTACCTTGGCTCCTCCCACCCTCAACCAGTATATATACAAGGACTGATTCCTTGGAATTTCTCTCACTTGATACAGCTATCGTGCTGTGACGGTTCCACCTGAAGACGGAAGCTTGTGTTGCCTCCGAAACGTCGTGATTTTTTATTTTATTTATTTTTATTTTACTTTGATTAATTTTAATATTTTTTACCTACGTGACTTTACCGAAAAAAAACCTAAGAATATGAATATACCCGTGCCGGACTCAGACGTAGCGACGGAACAGCGGATGCGGGCCCATGTCCGTGACACCAGGGACCCGACACGGTGGAGCTGATTTGCCCAAATGAACCATCGGGGATGGCAGCTGTAAGGCGATGCGCCTGGAAAATTCCTCCACTGCGGTGGCGGGCGTCCACCTGTGACCCCGAGTCGAACACCCATCCGTGCCGTGCGGATGATCGGTGTCGGCGAGGAGTTGCGTGCGATGCGGCGACGGTGTGATTATTGTGAAACGGTGCGATGGTGATGGGTGATGTTAGTGATGGGTAATGGTGTGATGTAGTGATGGGCGATGGTGTGATGGTAAAAAGTAGTGATGGGTGACGGTGTGATGGGTAATGGAGTGATGGGTGATGTTAGTGATGGGTGACGGTGTGATGATGAGATGTAATGATGGGTAATGGAGTGATGGGTGATGATGAGATGTAGTGATGGGTGATGGTGAGATGGGTAATGGAGTGATGGGTGATGTTAGTGATGGGTGACGGTGTGATGATGAGATGTCGTGATGGGTGACGGTGAGATGGGTAATGGAGTGATGGGTGATGTAGTGATGGGTGATGGTGTGATGATGAGATGTAGTGATGGGTGATGGTGAGATGGGTAATGGAGTGATGGGTGATGTTAGTGATAGGTGACGGTGTGATGATGAGATGTCGTGATGGGTGACGGTGAGATGGGTAATGGAGTGATGGGTGATGTAGTGATGGGTGATGGTGAGGTGGGTAATGAAGTGATGGGTGATGTTAGTGATGGGTGACGGTGTGATGATGAGATGTCGTGATGGGTGACGGTGAGATGGGTAATGGAGTGATGGGTGATGTAGTGATGGGTGATGGTGAGATGGGTAATGGAGTGATGGGTGATGTTAGTGATGGGTGATGGTGAGATGGGTAATGGAGTGATGGGTGATGGTGAGATGGGTAATGGAGTGATGGGTGATGTAGTGATGGGTGATGGTGAGATGGGTAATGGAGTGATGGTGATGGGCGATGGGTGATGATGAGATGTCGTGATGGGTGACGGTGAGATGGGTAATAGAGTGATGGGTAATGGAGTGATGGGTGATGGTGAGATGTCGTGATGGGTGACGGTGAGATGGGTAATGGAGTGATGGTGATGGGCGTTGTGTTTAGTCTGGAGCCGCTGTCTGGCGCGAGCAGCTGCTGGGTTTTTATACCGGATTAGGGTCGCCTTGGGTCCTACTAACCTCCCTACCTCCCTCCCTCATTCCCTCCCTCCCTACCTCCCTCCTTCCCTACCTCCCTCCTTCCTCCTTCCCTCCCTCCCGACCTCCCTCCTTCCCTACCTCCCGACCTCCCTCCTTCCCTCCCTCCCGACCTCCCTCCTTCCTCCCCAAACTCAACCTCTTCTTCTCTGCCACATCTCCCCCCCCTCGTCTCCTCTCTCCCTCCTCCCCTTTCTTTCTCCTCTCTTTTTTTTACGATCAGTGGAAACAAGAAGAGGCTCGGTGTAGTCGGCACTTTGCTTCGTTCATCATTTCGGTTTTTTTTTTCAATGCTTTGCTTTATGTGCCCGCCCCGCCCCCCCCCCCCCCTTTTTAAATTAAATATTTCACAAAAGATTTCACGCTCTGCTCTCCTCCTCCTTCTTACCCCTTCCCTCCCTCTCTCTACCCCCTCTCTCCCTATTCTATGTCTATGTTCCCCCTGTTTTCTGTGTAATATTTGTATTATTTTAACTACAAGTGCTGCATCTGCACCCAGCCCTTCTCGCAGTCCTGCGGCCCTGTCCTCTCTCCCTCATCTCCTCTCCCCTCTCCTCCATCTCCCCCTTGTCTCCTCTCTCCATCTCCCCCTCCTCCCCCTTTCTCCTCTGCCTCCTCCTCCGTCTCCTCCCTCTCTGCCCTACTGGCTCTCTTTTAATCCCGCCATGGCTACCGTGGGAGTGTAGGCTTTGGGGTGTGTATTAGGTTCCGTCTGTCTGTGTGTTTAAGTGTCTGCGTGTATTTGAAGTGTGTAGGGTGTGTGTGTGTTAATGTGAGTGTGTGTGTAGTGGGGAGCGGTAGTGTAGTGGTTAACGGCTTGCCAAGGGCGAGGGGGTCTGGCCGCAAAACACTCGTCCCAACAGGTGCTCACGAACGGCACTTTGCCCCAGCATTGTGTGAGAGAGTATACGGGTGCCTTTGTCTTTGCATTGCATCTGTGTGCGAGAGTGTTTGTGAGAGGGAGAGAGAGTGTGTGAGGGTGTGTGCGAGAGAGTGTGTGAGAGAGTGTGTGTGCGAGAGAGTGTGTGAGAGAGAGAGAGAGTGTGTGTGTGAGAGAGTGTGTGAGAGTGTGTGAGAGTGTGAGTGTGTGAGAGAGTGTGAGAGAGAGTGTGAGAGAGAGTGTGTGTGAGAGTGTGTGAGAGAGCGAGAGTGTGTGTGAGAGCGAGAGTGTGAGAGAGAGAGAGAGCGAGAGAGTGTGTGAGATGGAGAGAGTGTGCAAAGCATTGAAAAAATAACCCGAAATGATGAACGAAGCAAAGTGCCGACTACACCGAGCATCTTCTTGTTTGCACTGATCGACAAAAAACAAGAGAGAGAGTGTGTGTGAGAGAGAGTGTGAGAGAGAGTGTGTGTGAGAGAGAGTGAGAGAGTGTGTGTGAGAGAGAGAGTGTGAGAGAGAGTGAGAGTGTGTGTGTGAGAGTGTGAGAGAGTGTGAGAGTGTGAGAGAGAGAGTGTGAGAGAGAGTGTGTGTGTGAGAGAGCGATTCCCGCTCACGGCCACCAGCACCATCGACAACTATCTAAGCCGGTCGCGGGCCTCCCCTAGGTCGACTCAGCCTGCAATGCGTAACCCAGTTGCGCTGTGTAAACATCGCCACCGGGGGGGAGACAAAGGCGGCCGGGCGTGGGTGTTGGTCTACCCCACCCCCTCGTGTGCCGTGCCGGCCTTCGTATGTTTGTACTCGCGATGCGGGGATCTTTGTCTATGGAGGTGTCGAGTCAGGCGGCGTGGGGTGTTACTATCGCGATGGTGGTGCATGAGTGCGTGTGGGAGCAAGAGTGGCCGCGTGTGTGTTGGCGTGCGTAGGCTGTGTGAGTGTGTAGGTATGAGTGTGTGTAGGTGTGAGTGTGTGTAGGTATGAGTGTCTGTGTAAGTATGAGTTTGTGTGTAGGTATGAGTGTGTGTGTAGGTATGAGTGTGTGTGTAGATATGTGTGTGTAGGTATGTGTGTGTATGTATGAGTGTGTGTAGGTATGATTGTGTATAGGTATATGTGTGTGTGGGTATGTGTGTGTGTAGGTGTGAGAGTGTGTAGGTATGAGTGTGTGTGTAGGTATGAGTGTGTGTAGGTATGTGTGTGTAGGTATGTGTGTGTGTATGTATGATTGTGTATAGGTATATGTGTGTGTGGGTATGTGTGTGTGTAGGTATGAGTGTGTGTAGGTGTGAGTGTGTGTAGGTATGAGTGTGTGTGGGTATGTGTGTGTGTAGGTATGAGTGTGTGTAGGTATGAGTGTGTGTAGGTATGAGTGTGTGTGTAGGATGTGTGTGTGTAGGTATGTTGGCGTGTGTAGGCTTTGTGTGTGTAGGTATGTGTGTGTGTAGGATGTGTGTGTGTAGGTATGTTGGCGTGCGTAGGCTGTGTGTGTGTGTGTAGGTATGTGTGTGTGTAGGTATGAGTGTGTGTAGGTATGAGTGTGTGTAGGTATGAGTGTGTGTAGGTATGAGTGTGTGTAGGTATGAGTGTGTGTAGAATGTGTGCGTGCCGGCCTTCAGAGGTGTTCACTAACAGCACTTGCCCCAACAGTTTGTCAAGGCTACACGGGGGACCTTTGTGTGTGTAGTGTGTAGGTATGAGTGTGCGTGCGTGCGTGTGGGTGGGTACGTGAGTCTGCCTGTGCGCCCGTGTGGCTGGGTGAATGAGACCATATAAGGCAGTTACGTGTCCGCGCGTGTGTGTGTGCACGTGTGTGTGTGTGTGTACACACGCGTGTGTGAATGTATGGGAGAGTGCGTGGGAGTTCTAACGCAGTTATTAATACTGCCCCTTGCGTGTATGGATGAATGCGTGGCTGTTGAGTGTGTGGGCGGGATAGGTGGCGCAGTGGTTAGCGCACTTGACGACTTTGCGTTCAATTCGCAGCCACGGGCTTACAAAATCGGTGGCAGGTGACCTCCTCATGAGTCCTCGCCTAGGTAGACTCAGCCTAAAAATGGGTACCCGGTTCGGTGCTCGCAATACACCCCCCTGCCGACGTTTAAGGGGCCATCCATAAATGACGTCACGTGATTTTGGACGATTTTTACCCCCCCCCCCCCCATCGTCACACGGCGTCACAAAAAGTCAGACCCCCCCCTCAAATGACGTCACAAAGCTCTGCCCCCTCTCCCCAAAAATAAAACATGCTTCAAATCGTTTTAAACTATTGTCATTGTAGTGCGTATTAATGTGGCGCTGCACTCTGATGTTGCAGGAGAAAACATTTATTAAAACGTCTGTTTAATTACAGTAGAACGTGTTGTCTATATTTATTTAAAGTTGCGCATTTTGATGTGACGTCACATTACTCAACCCCCCCCCCTCGTCACACATCGTCACAAATGTCTGACCCCCCCCCAGGTGCGTGACGTCATTTATGGACGCCCCTAATAGGCGCTCGCAAACAGAAAATGTTAATAACTACCCCGCCCGGTATGCAAGAGGGCGTGGGTTCGATCCCGACCCTGACGCCTGCTGTATTTGGAGTTTGTGTGTCTCTCTCTCCCCGTGGTGAGATGTTAACCTGCCATCGCCCGTATGCAGGATGGTCGTAGGTTCGATCCCGACCCTGACTCCTGCTGTATTTTGGAGTTGTGTGTCTCTCTCTCTCCGTGGTTGAGATGTTAACTGCCTCGCCCGGTATACAGGATGTCGTAGGTTCGATCCCGACCTTGACTCCTGCTGTATTTTGGAGTTTGTGTGTCTCTCTCTCTCCGTGGTGAGATGTTAACTACCTCGCCCGGTATACAGGATGTCGTAGGTTCGATCCCGACCCTGACTCCTGCTGTATTTTGGAGTTTGTGTGTCTCTCTCTTCCCGTGGTGAGATGTTAACTACCTCGCCTGGTATGCAGGAGGTCGTGGGTTCGACCCCGACCCTGACGCCTGCTGCTGTATATTCGGAATGTGCGTGTCTCTCTCTCTCTCTCTATTCGTGGTCACGTGCATTTCTCTTCGGATTCTCCGGTTCCCACTCGCCCCACGCCACATTTAGAAATCAACATCACGCGTTTAGGAGTATTTGACTGCGACACATTTCCACACGATCACGATGACGATCCACTTCGCTCGAGCTGTCATTTGTGATCACCAGGTCGCTTCTGAAAAACAAGCTACATAGCTCAGTGGGGCCTGACCGGGTAAAATAAAAATATAAATAAATATATAGTATATGTGGAGAGTGAAACAACAACAACAATCACGTGCCCATCAACCCTTCTTGGGCATGGCGAGCCGTGTCCACAGCAGAGGTCGCAACCGGGTACCCGATACCCGTACCCTACCCGATACCCGGGTACCCGTACCCGGCCGGGTACGGGTACCCGTTTGCGACCCTGGTGCGGCCGGGTACGGGTAGGCCGTGAGTCACTGGTGAGTAACCGTTTGTCACTCATTTCCCAACGTCTTGTCTCTTCTCCCAATTCAAGTTCCTAGAATCAACCCACCCGCGCCTGCAACATGGCTTCATCCCAGAGGTCGCAATCAGGTACCCGATACCCGTACCCTACCCGTACCCGGCCTACCCGTACCCGGCCGGGTACGGGTAGGGTACGGCCGGGTACGGGTAGAGTACGGGTACGGCCGGGTACGGGTACCCGTTTGCGACCTTGGTTCGGCCGGGTACGGGTAAGGAATAAAAACCCGTTTGCGACCTCTGGTCCACAGGTCCACAAATCGTCAGGTGTTCAGTGTCTCGCCTGACTGCGTGTGCCATCTGATGCTCGTGTGCTTCCTCATTCTGTCTCCCGGTTCTTTCTCTCTCCCTCTCGTTTTTCACGATCAGAGGAAACAAGAAGATGCTTCGGTGTAGTCGGCACTTTGCTTCGTTCATTATTTAGTTTTTTTCAGTTTTTTTTCAATTCTTTGCTTTATGTACCCCCCCCCCCCTGTTTAAATGAAAGATTTCACGAAATATGTCACGCTCTCCTCCTTCTTACCCCTTCCCTCTCTCTACCCCCTCGCACTACCCCCCCCCCCACTCGCACTACCCCCTCTCTCTACCCCCCTCTCTCTACCCCCTCTCTTTACCCCTTCTCTCTCTCTTCTACCCCCTCTCTCTCTACCTCCTCTCTCTACCCCCCTCTCTACCCCCTCTCTCTACCCCCCCCCCCTCTCTACCCCCTCTCACTACCCCCTCTCTCTCTACCCCCTCTCTCTACCCCCCCCCCCCATCTCTCTACCCCCTCTCTACTACCCCCCCCTTCTCTCTCTACCCCCTCTTTCTACCCCCCCCCCTCTCTCTCTACCCCCTCTCTCTACCCCCCCCATCTCTCTACCCCCTCTCTCTACCCCCCCCTCTCTCTCTACCCCCTATTTCTACCCCCCCCCTCTCTACCCCCTCTCTCTACCCCCCCCCCTCTCTCTCTACCCCCTCTCTCCCTACTCTATGTCTATGTTCCCCCTGTTTTCTATGTAATATTCTCTCTCTCTCTCGCCACACCTCTCTTTGAGCACTTCTCAGCTTTTGTTCCATTTCCTTTGTCAGCGTACCAGGTGTTCAGCACTTGCCCCAACCGTCCGTGAGACTATCTGGTGTGGGGGTGGGGCGGGAGCTTTGCCTTTGTTACGCGTCAGAGTGTTTGAGTTTCTCTGTGCGCGTGAGTGTTGCCGCACCGTCCTTAATAGGTGCTCGCTAACAGCACTTGCCCCAACCTTCTGCTGAAGGCTACATGGAAGATATTTGTCTTTATATATATGTGTACGTGCTTGTGCCTGTATGTCCGTGCATTTGTTCGTGCGTGCGAGCACGTGGGATGTGAGTACGCGCATGCGACTGCGTGTTCGAACCGGGCGGCACGAGTTCGACTCCCTTCCACGGCCGAGAACCAGTGACGAGTATCCGGACAGAACCTGGGCCTCCGCTGGGTCGCGACTCAAACGAATGTGAAAACGCCTTCACTGGGGAGACAAAGGCGGTCGGGCGTAAGTGCTAGCCAACCCCCCCCCCCTGACCCCTCGCGTGCCGTTCCGGCCTTCATAGGCGCTTCTTGCTCGCTCAGTTTTGCACTTGCCCCAACCGCCTGTTAAGGCTATAGGGGGGAGTTTTGTTTTTGTTGGGTCGCAGTGGGTCAATGGGCGACCTTCAGTCACCCATTCACACTTGCGCCTGCTCATCTGAACCCTGCCCCCCCTCTCCCTTCTCACGTCCCCATCCTTTCTCCTCTCTCTCCTCTCCTCTCCCCCTGCATCTCGCCAGAGACAATGGTCTGTATTGATCCGAACGATTGAAATGGCCCTGCCCCCCCCCCACCCTTAGATGCGCAAACATCAACATCGGGGAAGACAAAGGCGGCCGGGCGTGCGCGATTGGCCACACCGCCACCTCATAAGTGCTACTCGCTAACAGCACTTGCCCCAGGATCCCGTGCGGGCTACCTGGGGGTGGGGGGGGGATCTTTGCCTTTGTCCTGTGGTCACGTGCTCAGCGGAAACCTGTTCCCTGCACTCATCGTCACCACCGCCACCGCCCCGCGAAATCCGAGCAGGGGGTCCTCCACCCCCTCGAACAACGGAGCCAGGGGATCAGGGGACCTCACGTCTGCGGGGATAAAGGGGATATCAGCAACTGGGGGGGGGGGGGGGGGCTCTGGTGTGAGCCCCCGTGGCGCAGGGAGGGGGAGAGAGGGGGAGGGGGAGTGGGGGACCTGGGTAGGAGGGAGCCATGGGGAGGGGGGAGGGGGAGGGGGAACGGGGGAGGGGGAGTGGGGGACCTGGGATGAAGGATTCATGGGGAGGGGGAGGAGAGGAGGAGGGAGGGAGAGTGGGGGACCTGGGTGGGAGGGATCCATGGGGAGGGGGAAGGGGGGGAGGGGGGACCTGGGATGGAGGATTCATGGGGAGGGGGAGGAGGGGGGGGGGGACCTGGGTGGGAGGGAGCCATGGGGAGAGGGAAGGGGGGGGGGAGACTGTGGGACCTGGATAGGAGGGAGCCATGGGGAGGGTGAGGGGAAAGGGGGGGGAGTGGGGGACCTGGGTGGGAGGGATCCATGGGGAAGGGGGAGGGGGGGTGAGTGGGGGACCTGGGTGGGAGGGATCCATGGGGAGGGGGGAGGGGAAGGGGGGTGAGTGGGGGACCTGGGAGGGA
This sequence comes from Lethenteron reissneri, assembly GCF_015708825.2. NCBI lineage: Eukaryota > Metazoa > Chordata > Hyperoartia > Petromyzontiformes > Petromyzontidae > Lethenteron > Lethenteron reissneri. The sequence goes on along the minus strand of NC_083830.1, from coordinate 6,712,247 downwards.
GGGATCAATGGGGAGGGGGAGTGGGAAGGGGGGGGGACCTGGGATGGAGGATTCCTGGGGGGGGGAAGGGGGAGACGGGGGGAGGGAAAGTGGGGAGCCTTGGAGCGAAGAGCCATGTGAAGGGGGAGAGCAGGGGAAGGGAGGGGGGGAGTGAGGGGGGGGGCGAGCTAATGACGCGATGCCTCATTTGCATGAAATTTACATACCCATTTCCTGTTGTCATTTGCACTCGTTCGGGATTGAAATGGAACGAGGGGGAGGGATTCCTCATTGCGGATTTCCACGGGGTGTGGATCGCTCGCCCGTTGTTGTTTTATTTAAGCGAAATGTATCTCTGTTTCAGAAGCGGCCAGGCTATCACAAATTACAGCTCAGCGAAGCGGCATCGTCGTCGTCATCATCATCATCACGTGGACATTTTTAGCAGCCAAAGACGGCACACGAAGCGCTTGAAGTTGATTCCAAACGTGGAGGGGGAAAAAACTGCAGGACACGGAGAGAAATGCACGCGACCACGGGCAAAGAGAAAGAGAGAGAGACACGCAAACTCCAAATATACAGCAGTAGCTGGCGTCAGGGTCGGGATCGGATCCACGACCTCCTGTACACCAGGCGAGATAGTTAACATCTCCTAGCCACAGTGATGATGATGATGATGAGAGAGAGACGCAAACTCCAAATATACAGCAGCAGCTGGCGTCAGGGTCGGGATCGGATCCACGACCTCCTGTACACCAGGCGAGATAGTTAACATCTCCTAGCCACCGTGATGATGATGATGATGAGAGAGAGACGCAAACTCCAAATATACAGCAGCAGCAGGCGTCAGGGTCGGGATCGGACCCACAACCTCCTGCACACCAGGCGAGGTAGTTAACATCTCCTAGCCACCGTGATGATGATGATGAGAGAGAGAGACACGCAAACTCCAAATATCCAGCAGCAGGCGTCAGGGTCGGGATCGGACCCACAACCTCCTGCACACCAGGCGAGGTAGTTAACATCTCCTAGCCACCGTGGTGAAGGCGAGAGAGGAACGGACGACGATGCAGCCAGCTTTGTGAGCGTGTGGGGGTCGAGGCGACGCAGCTCAAGGGAGCGACGGTGTTGATATAATAAAGTGGCGACGTACTTGCGAAACGACGTTAAAGGGGGAAACGTAACTTGGGGTATTAATGGACTGTAATGTTAATTTTTTTGGTTGAGCTTTTTTAATTTTATACAGGACGCAACCTCCCCCCCCATCACTCTACTGCACCCCCCCCTCCACCCCCCCCGCCTCCATACACCCCCCTCCACACCCTCCCCTCCACACCCCCCCCCCTTCACTCAACTGCACCCCCTCCACACCCCCCCTCCACCCCCCCCCCCTTCACTCAACTGCACCCACCTCCGCACCCCCCCCCCCCTCCACGCCCCTCCTTCACACCCCCCTCCATACCCCCTCCACCCCCCCTCCACCCCCCCCCTTCACCCCTCCCTTCACTCAACTGCACCCCCCTCCACCCCCCCCTCTCCACCCCCCCCTTCACTCAACTGCACCCTCCTCCGCACCCCCCCTCCACATCCCCCCTTTACCCTACGCCCTCCACCCCCTCCCTCCCCCTGGGGAGACTGGGTGCACGTGTGCCCTCGTGTAATTCTCACTCCTTACACGCGAGTGGGGTGAGGGTTGCGGGTCAGTGTGAGTGAGTGTGTGAGTGAATGTGTGAGTGAGTGAATGAGTGTGAGTGAGTGTGTGAGTGAATGTGTGAGTGAGTGTGTGAGTGAGTAAGTGTGTGAGTGAATGTGTGAGTGAGTGAATGAGTGTGAGTGAGTGTGTGAGTGAATGTGTGAGTGAATGTGTGAGTGAGTGTGTGAGTGAGTGAGTATGTGAGTGAGCGTGAGTGTGTGTGAGTGTGTGAGTGAATGTGTGAGTGAGTGAGTGTGAGTGTGTGAGTGTGAGTGAGTGTGTGAGTGTGTGAATGTGTGCGCGAATGAGTGTGTGAGTGAGTGTGAGTGAATGTGTGTGAGTGTGTGAGTGAGCGTGAGTGAATGTGTGAGTGAGTGAATGTGTGAGTGAGTGTGTAAGTGAGTGTGTGAGTGAGTGTGTGAGTGAGTGTGAGTGAGTGTGTGAGTTAGTGAGTGTGTGAGTGAGTGTGTGAGTGAGTGAGTGTGAGTGTGTGAGTGTGAGTGAGTGTGTGAGTGTGTGAATGTGTGCGTGAGTGAGTGTGTGAGTGAGTGTGAGTGAATGTGTGTGAGTGTGTGAGTGAGCGTGAGTGAATGTGTGAGTGAGTGAATGTGTGAGTGAGTGTGTAAGTGAGTGTGTGAGTGAGTGTGTGAGTGAGTGTGAGTGAGTGTGTGAGTTAGTGAGTGTGTGAGTGAGTGTGTGAGTGAGTGAGTGTGAGTGTGTGAGTGTGAGTGAGTGTGTGAGTGTGTGAATGTGTGCGTGAGTGAGTGTGTGAGTGAGTGTGAGTGAATGTGTGTGAGTGTGTGAGTGAGCGTGAGTGAATGTGTGAGTGAGTGAATGTGTGAGTGAGTGTGTAAGTGAGTGTGTGAGTGAGTGTGTGAGTGAGTGTGAGTGAGTGTGTGAGTTAGTGAGTGTGTGAGTGAGTGTGTGAGTGAGTGAGTGTGAGTGTGTGAGTGTGAGTGAGTGTGTGAGTGTGTGAATGTGTGCGTGAGTGAGTGTGTGAGTGAATGTGAGTGAATGTGTGTGAGTGTGTGAGTGAGCGATATGTGTGAATGTGTGAGTGAGTGAATGTGTGAGTGAGTGTGTAAGTGAGTGTGTGAGTGAGTGTGTGAGTGAGTGTGAGTGAGTGTGTGAGTTAGTGAGTGTGTGAGTGAGTGTGTGAGTGAGAGAGAGGGCGAGCGAGTGTGTGAGTGTGTGTGAGTGAATGTGTGAGTGTGTGAGTGAATGTGTGAGTGTGTGAGTGAGTGTGAGTGAGTGTGAGTGAGTGTGTGTGAGTAAGTGTGTGAGTGAGTGTGTGAGTGAGTGCGTGAGTGAGTGAGTGTGTGAGTGAATGTGTGAGTGAGTGAGTGTGTGAGTGAATGTGTGAGTGAGTGAGTGAGGGAGTGTGTGAGTGAGTGTGTGAGTGAGTGTGTGAGTGAATGTGTGAGTGAATGTGTGTGTGAGTGTGTAAGTGAGTGTGTAAGTGAGTGTGTGAGTGAGTGTGTGAGTGAGTGTGAGTGAGTGTGTGCGTGAGGGAGTGTGTGAGTGAGTGAGTGAGTGTGAGTGAATGTGTGAGTGAGTGTGTGAGTGTGTAAGTGAGTGTGTGAGTGAATGTGTGAGTGTGTGAGTGAGTGTGTGAGTGAGTGTGTGAGTGAGTGTGAGTGAGTGTGTGAGTGAGTGTGTGAGTGAGAGGGAGGGCGAGCGAGTGACTGAATGTGTGAGTGTGTGAGTGAGTGTGTGAGTGAATGTGTGAGTGTGTGAGTGAATGTGTGAGTGAGTGTGTGAGTGAGTGTGTGAGTGAGAGGGAGGGCGAGCGAGTGAGTGAATGTGTGAGAGAGTTAGTGTGAGTGAGCGAGCGTGTGAGCGAGTGTGTGAGTGAGTGTGTGAGTGAATGTGTGAGCGAGTGTGTGAGTGAGAGAGAGGGCGAGCGAGTGAGGTGTGTGGGGAGTGGTCGTGTAGCGATTAGCGCGCTGAGCTGCGAACCCGCGGACCGCGACCCGAGTTCCCCAGTGAAGATTATCTCAACCGGTCCTGGGCTTCCACTAGGTCGACTCAGCCGAACATTAGTACATTAGTCCCTGTTGTGGTGTGTAATCATGGCGTGGTGCAGGCCACCCACCCCCCTCGCGTGCCGTGCCGACATTCATAGGTGCTGGCTGACAGCGTTTGCCCTATAAGTCTGTAAAAGGATATAGGGGGGCATTTTTAAAATCCTTTATATTAAGTTCGCTTGGCTTGCTTGCGTGCTTGCGTGCTTGCTTGCTTGCTTACGACCGTGCAAATCTTTCGGTCGTTTTTAACACACTTCCCGTGATCCAATCGAGCTGACATTTTGCACACAGACTCGTTGTGCGAGACAATTAATGTTCGTGAAAAATGTTTTCCTAAATTTTACACTGTTTAGGGAAACTAATGAAATATTTAATTACCAATTGCTTAATACTGGCAGACAATCATCTGACCCATAGGTGGCAGCCATCTCAAGCCAGAGGACGAGAGGACTCTAGCCGCCACGCATATAAAGGATTTATAGTGAAAAACGTTGTTTTTACAGGTTATACTTATTAAATCCTTCATATTAAGTTCACTTGCTTGCTTGCTTACGACCGTGCAAATCTTTCGGTCGTTTTTTAACCCACTTCCCGTGATCCAATCGAGCTGACATTTTTCACACAGACTCGTTGTGCGTGACAATGAATGTTCGTGAAATTTTTTTTCCAAAATTTTACACTTTTTAGGACAAAAATATTATATTTATTTACCAATTGCTTAATGGTGCAATGCAATCATCTGACCCATATGTGGCAGCCATCTCAAGCCAGAGGACGAGAGGACTCTAGCCGCCACGCATATAAAGGATTTATAGTGAAAAACTTTGTTTTTACGGGTTATACGTGTTACCTTTTTGCGTTCGTGCGAGTCCACGGATGCGTGTGGGTGTGTGTCTTGCGTCGGCTTTACCAGTTTAACCAGTTCCAGTTTGTCAACAGAGGTCTCACTCAGACTAAGTCGAGCGGGATTACCTTTTCCATCGCAAGCTACGTGGGTCTGTCGCTCCACACGAAGCTCCGAGTCTTCTCCGCCACAGTTATGCCCTGCCTCCCCCCCTATGCTGACGAATCGTGGAGTCTTGCAATGGAACGTCTGTACCGGTTTGAAACACAAAGGCTGGCCAGCTTATCATCCATGCTGGGTGTAACGAGAACCGCATTGTGTTGCGAGAAGCTTACGAAGCCTTAAAAGACGAGGACGGAGTCCCATCATTGAGCTACTCCAGCAGGCGAGGGCTTGCGTTGGCTGGGTCGCGTAGCTCGCATGCCCAGCCACCGCATGGCCAAGCAGCTTCTGTTTGGCCATGCAGGGGGGGAGCTAAACGGGCGCGCCACGTGGCGAGAGAGAAGGTGGAGCTGATGTGCTAATAACGGGATATGGATCTGATTGGACTTGTCGATGACTGGTACCAACGGTGTCAAGATCGGCCTCTGTGGAGGAGGAGGCTCGTGAAGGACGCTGCTGCTGCTGCTGCTGCTGGGAAGTTGGAGGCAGTCGCCCTCCAGCAACAACGGAGGGCAGAGGAGCGACGCTCACAACAACGAGCACAGCGCCGGGTGGATAAAACGCACCAAATTGCCACAGGGAGGGAGGGAGCACAGCTGGTGTATCTGCCAGTCATCTCAGTCAGTGGAGCCCATGCCACCTGCTGGGTATGCCCCGTAACCTACTACCAGCAAGCGTTCGACCACTTCACGTGGCCTCAAAGGGCACCCAGCGTGGCACAGGCGCGTGTGTGTGTGTGTGTATCTGTGTGTGTATGTAGGGAGCGGTGGTGTGGCGGTTAGCGCGCTGCACTACGAACCCGGCGAGACCCCGAGTTCGATTCCCGCTCACGGCCAACACCGGTGACGATTATTTGAACCGGTCCCGGCACTCCCCTAGGTCGACTCAGCCTCAAACGAATACCTGGTCCAGTGTGTAAACATTGCCACTAGGGAGACAAAGGGGGTCGGGCATGGTGCTGGCCACACACCCCCTCGTGTGTCGTTCTGGCCTTCATAGGTGCCCGCTAACTGCCCGCTAACAATACTTGCCCCAACACTCTGTTAAGGCTATACGGGGCATCTTTGTCTTTGTATGTAGAGAGCGGTGGTCTAGCGGTTAGCGCGCTGCACTACGAACCCGGCGAGACCCCGAGTTCGATTCCCGCTCAAGGCCAACACCGGTGACGATTATCTGAACCGGTCCTGGGCCTCCCCTAGGTCGCCTTAGCCTCAAATGAGTACCCGGTTGCGGTGTGTAAGAACATCGCCACTAGGGAGACGAAGGCGGCCGGGCGTGGTGCTGGCCACCCACCCACTCGTGTGCCGTTCTGGCCTTCATAGGTGCCCGCTAACAGCACTTGCCCCTACAGTCTGTTAAGGCTATACGGGACATATTTGTCTTTGTACACGAGTGTAAGTGTGCGGGTGTGTATATGTGAGTGTGTGTGTGTGTTCGTGCATGAATACGAGTGTACGTGGGTGCGCGTTAAGTGACTTTGTACACGAGTGTGTGAGTGTGTGTGAGTGTGTGTGAGTGTGTGAGTGTGTGTGAGAGGGTGAGTGTGTGAGTGTATGTGTGAGAGTGTGAGAGTGTGTGAGTGTGTGTGAGTGTGTGTGTGAGTGTGTGTGTGTTCGTGTAATCATACGAGTGTGTATGGGTGAGTGTGTGAGTGTGTGTGAGTGTGTGAGTGTGTATATGAGTGTGTATATGTGAGTGTGTGTGTGTTCGTGCATGCATACGAGTGTGTATGGGTGAGTGTGTGTGAGTGTGTGAGAGTGTGAGAGTGTGAGTGTGTATATGTGAGTGTGTATATGTGAGTGTGTGAGTGTGTGTGTGAGTGTGTGAGTGTGTGTGAGTGTGTGAGTGTGTGTGTGAGTGTGTGTGAGTGTGTGTGTGAGTGTGTGTGTGAGTGTGTGTGAGAGTGTGTGTGAGAGTATGTGAGTGTGTGTGTGTGAGAGTGTGTGTGTGTGAGAGTGTGTGTGAGTGTGTGAGGGTGTGTGTTAGTGCATGAATACGAGTGTGCGTGAGTGTATTTGTGTGTGTGCAGCGGTAGTCGAGTGGCGGTGAGGCGCGCTGCCCTTTGAACCCGGCACCCCGAGTTCGATTCCCACTCACGGCCACCGGTCCTGGGCCCCACCTAGGTTGACTCAGCCTCAAAAGAGCACCTGGTGCAATGTGTGAACGTGGCTTACTGGGGAGACAAAGGCGGCCGGGCGTGTTTGCTGGCTAACCCCACCCCCTCGTGGTGCCGTGCCGGCCGTCATAGGTGCTCCTCGCGAAGCAGCACTTGCCCCAACAGTCTGTTACAGGCTATACGGGGGATCTTTGTCTTTGTGTGCGTGACTAAGTCTCGAATCTGTGCCACTGATGAATGCTTTGTTTTGCAGCCTGTGAACACAGATCATTTAACACCTCCCCCATTCTAACCCCCACCCCCACTCTCTCACCCCCCCCAATCTAACCCCCACTCTCTCACCCCCCCATTCTAACCCCCACCCCCACTCTCACCCCCCCCCCCAATTCTAATTCCCCCCCCCCACTCTCTCACCCCCCCCCCAATCTAACCCCCACTCTCTCACCCCCCCCATTTTAACCCCCACCCCCACTCTCTCACCCCCCCCATTTTAACCCCCACCCCCACTCTCTCACCCCCCCCCATTTTAACCCCCACCCCCACTCTCTCACCCCCCCCATTTTAACCCCCACCCCCACTCTCTCACCCCCCCCCATTTTAACCCCCACCCCCACTCTCTCACCCCCCCCAATTCTAATTCCCCCCCCCCCACTCTCTCACCCACCCCAATTCTAATTCCCCCCCCCTACTCTCTCACCCCCCCCCCCCCCATTCTCCCCCCACCACCTCTCTCCTCATCGCTCGCATCGCCCTCCCCCTGTACAGAAGCGCTTTGTTAGAGTCCGCGTTGCGTGGGAGGGAGGGGGCTAGGGGGGGGGATCGGGGGGAGGGGCCACCCCCCCCCTTTCCTTCCCCCCTCCCCCATTCTGCTCTCTATTGTTTCCGTGCAGCCCTGCTCCCTCTCCTGCCACCCCCTCCCACGCATGCGATGTTAGCGAGCACCTATTGAGGTCGGCACGGTGCGACGATGGTTTGTGGCGTAGACAGAACCCACGCCCGACCGCCTTTGTTTCCCAAGTGCCGATGGGGGTTTTTTTTCTATTCAACGCAATGCACCAAGTTCTCGTAATTATTTCAGGCTGAGTCGACCTAAAGCGCACGTAGGTCGCCGGGTTCACAACCCTCATCACCTCCTCATCGCCTCCTCTTCACCATCGCCCCATTCACCCCCCCCTCACCTCCTCTATCTGGAATGTCTCTCCTCCATCACTACTCCCATCACCTCCTCTCCCCAACACCTCCTCTGTCTGGAATCTCTCTCCTCCATCGCAAATGAGTTTCGTCCACAAATTCCTAAACCCCCAAGGGAACCGGGGGGGAGGGGTGAGGGTTGGTGGGGGAGGGAGCGTGCAGGGTTCAGGTCTGCCCACCCATCACTTCCCAGCCCCCCTCCTTCCTCCAAGCCCCCCCCCCCGCTCCACGTTCCCTTCCCCCCATAAAAGCCCCCCCCCCCGCCTCTGCCCCCCCCTTAATTAAACTCTAATCCGAAGCGACGGAGCGCGGATACAGTGGCCATTACGATGGAGCGCTCGGCCACGCGGAGGCAACGCTAAGACGGCTTTTCCAGATGACTGACCCCCCCATCCTCGACCCCCCCCACCCTCGACCCCCCACCCTCGACCCCCCCACCCTCGACCCCCCCACCCTCGACCCCCCCCCACCCTCGACCTCCCCCCCACCACCACCACCAACCTCGCTCGGCCTTTCCCACCTCCACCCCGCACTTGGAAACCAAGAGAGGTGAGGAGAGTGGAGTAGGGGGAGGGGCGATGAAGGAGGGTGGCTTTGATGACTGTGTGTGTGTACACACGTGTGTGTGTGTGAGTGAGTGCCTGGTGTAGTGTGTGAGTGAGTGCCTGGTGTAGTGTGTGAGTGAGTGCCTGGTGTAGTGTGTGAGTGAGTGCCTGGTGTAGTGTGTGAGTGAGTGCCTGGTGTAGTGTGTGAGTGAGTGCCTGGTGTAGTGTGTGAGTGAGTGCCTGGTGTAGTGTGTGTGTACACACGTGTGTGTGTGAGTGAGTGCCTGGTGTAGTGTGTGAGTGAGTGCCTGGTGTAGTGTGTGAGTGAGTGCCTGGTGTAGTGTGTGAGTGAGTGCCTGGGGTAGTGTGTGAGTGAGTGCCTGGTGTAGTGTGTGAGTGAGTGCCTGGTGCAGTGTGTGAGTGAGTGCCTGGTGTAGTGTGTGAGTGAGTGCCTGGTGTAGTGTGTGAGTGAGTGCCTGGTGTAGTGTGTGAGTGAGTGCCTGGTGTAGTGTGTGAGTGAGTG
>NC_083830.1:6603167-6698167 GCF_015708825.2 Lethenteron reissneri | reverse complement strand
CGTCCTTCAAGACCTTCCTCAACAGAGGCCGACCTTGACACCTTTGGAACCGGTCATCGGCAAGTCCACTCAGATGCAGATCCTCCTGTACGGCATCAGCTCATCTCTTCTCCAGCTCGTTTTTTCGCCTGCCACTCTGACCGTTGTTGTGAGCGTTGTTCTTGCGCCCTTAATTGTTACTGGAGTGTAGCTCGCTCCAATTGCCCAGTGACCTCAGAGTGTACCTAGCCTGGTACTGCCTCGAAGTGTCCTTCATGAGCTGATCTTGGGTACCGCTGGTACCGGTCGTGCCGCATCAGCTCCATCTCTTCTCTAGCCAGTGCCGCGCCCATTTAGCCCCCTCTATCCGGTCGAACAGAAGCTGCTTAGGCATGCGGTGGCTGGGCATGTAGACTACATGACCCAGCAAAACGCAGCCTCGCCTGCCGGATGAGCTCACTGATGGGAATGTGTCCAGATAATTCAAGAATCTGTGAGTTCCTTATACAATCCAGCCTGGTTAAGCCCAGGATGCATCGCAGGTCGACCAAACTGAATGTCTGAAGCTGGCTTAGGTGTTCCCGTAAACGGGTCCAGGTTTCCCAAACAGAGAGAAGGGGGAAGGGCATAACTGTGGCTGAGAAGACCGAAGCTTCGTACGGCGAGACAGACCAAACACCTCCCACACTGATCTTAAAGGTGCATTGAAAAATGTTGACACTCCGACTGATGCTCCTGCTGTTGTGGAGTGACTCATGCAGCCAGCAATGGCTGCAGAGTTTGGTAGTACATGTTGTTAACGTCGTTTATTGTGAAAATTCGGTCACAGTTCCTATGACCACTGTTTCATTGCTTTTATGGCTTTATTTTGGTGATTTTCGAAAAGTTTTTTGGTTTGGCCATGTTTGTTTGTTGTAGTACAGAGTTAGACTGATGGCCTTAATCTAAATTGTCTTGTGGTTGTTGTTGTTTGACTTGCATCCCACTGGGATTTTTGCACACAGTGTTGGTGTACGGTGCTTTTTTTGCAATATTTTGCCGTCTTTTCTTGGATTTTCTGTTTGCACATAGTCACTATTAAGATTTATTCTTGTTCATGTTTTTTGTTTGTTGCGGTTGCACCCGATTCAAGAGCCGGATGGCTCACAGGGCTATACCTAATAAATGAACTTGAACTTGAACACAGCGTTACGCAGCTGATGAAAAGATAGCGCCGCTGAACCGATGTCAAGCGAGACCTCGGCTGTCAACCCATAGCTGGTCTTAAGCACACTGCCTAAGGACGGCAATTTCTCCACTCTCTCCGCAACTACCTCATCAGTCATTTCGAGGTGAGGGTAGGGGGCCCATTTTAAGACGTAAAACACCCAGGCAGGTGCTTGTTTTGTGGGGCTCATGGCAAGTCGTGTCTCCAATTCAGAGTGCCGAAATTACCAGATTATCCGCATACGTGTGATTGACCAATAGGGGAGCCATCCTTATTGGCAAACCGGTGCTGTTCATGAGCACACTTCACCAGGTACGGAAACTCATTAAAGCTCTCTCCACGACTGCCACATCACTCACGGAGACTTTGGGGTTTGGAGTGTGGGTTTCGAATGGGGTCCAAGGTGAATACCCATCACTCATCACTACATCACACTATCACTCCATCACTACAGTCGGCCGAGTCAACCTAGGGGAGGCCCAGGACCGGCTCAGATATTCGTCACTGGTGTTTGCCGTGAGCGGGAATCGAACCCGGGTCGCCGGGTTCATAGCACAGCGTAGCGCTAACCACTACCCACACACTACCGCACCGTTTCAGATTACACCGTCGCCTTATCGGTACATCGCACGCAACTCTACGCTGACACCGATCCGCGCGGATGGGTTCGACTCGGGGTCACAGGTGGACGCCCGCCACCGCAGTGGAGGAATTTTCCAGGCGCATCGCCTTACAGCTGACATCCCCGATGGCTCGTTGGGCAAATCAGCTCCATCGTGTCGGTTCCTAGTGTGTCATCTGCTGCTACGTTGCTATGTAGTCCGGCAGATATTCTTGCTTGGGCATCGGAATGCATCCATGATGCTGTGTGGATGCGCCGATGCCGGAACAGCGTGCCGGTCATGACAAGCACGTGGGCTGTACAGGAGAAGTATCAAAGCCTCCCCTTATCGAGAGGCAATTCTTTTGCGCCTTACGAGGTCAGCTGTAGGTTTTGCAGCGCCTAGAATGACTTCGTAGGCCAATCCCTGAGTGGCAATCCTTGCCACGGCAATTGCAAGTGAATGCGGTGGCAGCTCCAGAGGTATGTGTTGCTTTGTCTTTACGTCGCTCCCTCTTGGTCTCCCAAGCAGTGCGGCTTTTCTCCTCGCCTCTGCTGAGGCCTGTTTTCACTCACAGCCTCTCGCCGTTGTTATCGCTGAGCTGATCTGGGCCCAAGCCCACCAATCACTCCTATCCCAAGTGCCGCAACGCACCACTCGGGGACATTAAAGTCACACTTACAAGATGCCTCGATCTCGAGAGGCCACTTGAACCAGCACCTGGGACAGGAAGTCGTGGAAGGCATCCGTGACTCATCAGCCCTGCTGCGCGCATTCCTGCAAGGGATGTTCATCTTTGATGAGAGCCGAAGCCTCCCCCCCCCCCCAATTCATCATCTCCTCTTGAAGGGGTGGTAAACCAACAACATCCTGTGACTCACCGAACGTTGAACTCCGCACCGCCACCCTCCCACACCTCCCCCCACCCCTATTAATTATCTTATTCCGAAGTAAAAACCTATTCACTTTAAGATGTTTTTTGTTCATGTTTTTGTTTTTTGTTTGTTGCGGTTGCACCCGATTCAAGAGCCGAATGGCTCACAGGGCTACGCCTAATAAATGAAACTTGAAACTCGACTCACACTCGCTGTTGCCCGGTGGCATCTTGCCCCGTTCCCAGTTCGGGGAACAGTCCCAGGCCCTTCGTCACGTGGCGGCTGGAGCCAGAATCGCAGTCCACGGCGGCCCCTTCTGCCGAGTGAGCTCGAGAAAGACGCCGCAGCTCTGGGGGGTGAGGTGGGGGGTGTGGGGGCAAGTTGAGGGGAGGGGGAGGGGGGACAATCGCCACCCTTCAATAGCGGCGGCGGAGGATGTGGCGGTCACGTTTGTGGTCATTTGAGCAGCGTGGCTCTTTCGGTAAAGTCACGTAGAAGGGAAGTAATAAAATAATAAAAATAAAACATAATAAAATAATTCTCACGACGTTTCGGCTACAACGCAACTTTACCGAAAGAACCAAGAAGATGGATCCCTGCAGTCACGAAAGCTTTAAATCGAAATTCAGCGTGGCTCTGTCCGGACAGATGCCTCCAACAGCAGGTAGTTCTCAAACGGGCGGGGATACGAAGACCCCTGGGGGTTAATGTGGAAATGTCCCAGGGGTGCGCGAGGTGATTAACACACGCAGCAACAACAACAACAGCAACAATAACAACAACAACAAAAACCCCACGTGGAATTATCGCAGAACGTGAACGCCATTCGGGAATAGTCGCGTGTACGAATCCGCCAAATGTAAAATAACTACGATGGCATTTCAATCCGCATGGTAAGGTAACCTGGAACGATATAAAATACCCTGATAAACTCTTTGGTGGTAAACAACGCGGTTTCCAAGAGTATCAGAATCAGAATACTGTATTTCGATTTATTAATGCTACCCCTACCCCCTCCCTTTGATGCTGCTAATCCTGCATAAAGCATGGGCATAATATGACTTTGAAAACCCCCCGCCCACCTCCCACGCATTTCACAATTAGCACTTCCCATAAATATGCTAAATTCCTCTTGATATGCAAATTCTTTTGTCAAGGCGCTCTTCCTCCTCTCTCCCAGCTTAAATAGACGCTCCAAGCCTAGGACGTGTCATTCAGACTCTGTCTTATCGACAGACATGTTCTTCACCTGAGGACGGCTGCTTGCGTTGTGGCCGAAACGTCGTGAGAATTATTTTATTATGTTTTATTTTTATTATTTTATTACTTCCCTTCTACGTGACTTTACCGAAAGAACCAAGAAGACAGGATACTGTATTTATACCCGAGGAATCCGATTAGCTATAAAGCTCTTTACTCACAGATATCCATTCACCAGCGAGCGCGAACACATCACGTGACGCACGCAGAGCGTCCGCTGATTTTGTTTTTGACGTCTTCTGCTTCAAATATTCGCTCGCAGTTACGAGCTTAGTGAATGTTCAACTCGCAGCATTAAGACTCGGCTAACCTTAGTGATGTTCATCACTCATCCGTTGATTTCTCACAACCGTGTTGGGTCAGACAAAGAGGGGTGGAGGGGCGGTTGGTAAGACTCGGTTGAAACAACTTTCAACAATGGAACTACTGAGTCTAACACGTGGCAGGCTTTCGCGACCAATAGCATCCATAATAGAGGGGGGGGGGTTCTTTGGGTTAGATCGCGTAAATATATAAATGTGTCGTTAAACCCGCCACCACCCGACACAGCCAACTAGTAAGGGTTGTCACGGAAACAGAACGTGACCATTTCGTCACCAGTGCAGCAAACCGGTTGTGTGTTGGAAAGCCAAGCCACAACATTTACAATCTGAGTACGGCGTTTCGCCAGTAATTACAACTAGCTTAATAAAATAAAAACTTCTATTATGAATGCAACCACTGCTCTACAGGACAGGAGAAGCCGTGCAGAATCGTCCGGGAACGAACGGCCGCAGGTGAAGAGTTCTCGTAGATTCCACTGGGGCAACAAAAAACTAAACACATTCCTGCGGATGGAGCTGGTAGGAACGTTGGGTTGTACGGTCAATGGCCAGGGTCAACGGTGGCGTGGTGTATCCCGCAAATATGTCCGACTGTGAGGGCGGGCACAAGCCGGCGTGAGTAGGTTAAACGTTGAGTTTTATAAGGGCACTACGGGGTGACCAGCCCCTCCCCACCCAGCCCCACCCCTCCCACCCCCCACCCAGCCCCACCCTCCCCACCCAGCCCCTCCCCACCCTCCCCACCCAGCCCCTACCCAGCTCCACCCTCCCCACCCAGCCCCACCCTCCCCACCCAGCCCCTCCCCACCCTCCCCACCCAGCCCCTACCCAGCTCCACCCTCCCCACCCAGCCCCTCCCCACCCTCCCCTCCCCACGCAGCCCATCCCCCCCCACCCAGCCCCTCCCTGCACGACGGACGGACGGACACAATAATCCCCTGTGGGCTGGTGTAACCAGAGGTTCCTACCAGTATCAGAGTGCACGTGGTAAACGTTCCGTGTTGTGGGTGTGTGTGTGTGTGGTCTCGTGGGGAGCGGTAGTGTAGCGGTTAGCGCGCTGCGCTATGAACCTGGCGACCCGGGTTCGATTCCCGCTCACGGCTAACACCAGTGACGATTATCTGAACCGGTCCTGGGCCTCCCCTAGGTCGACTCAGCCTTAAATGAGTACCTGGTGCGGTGTGTAAACATCGCCACTAGGGAGACAAAGGCGGTCGGGCGTGGTGCTGGCCACCCACCCCCTCGTGTACCGTTCCGGCCTTCATAGGTGCTCGCTAACAGCACTTGCCCCTACAGTCTGTTCAGGCTGTACGGGGGATCTTTGTCTCTGTGGATCCGATGCGACTCTACTCCGGGTGTACTCTGAAGCTTAGGCACGAACACAGCCTCGGCTTTCGTCTGTGTGCCACAGTCGTGGAAGCAAATACCACACGTACTGTAACTTCATTATTTATACATTTGCAAACAAAGGCAAATGTAAAGATACCCCCCCCCCCCCCCACACACACGTGTAAGCCTCTAGCAGGATGTCGGGGCAAGTGCTGTTCACGAGCGGAACCTATAAAGGCCGGCACGGCACACGGAGGGGGTGGGGTGGCCAGAAACCACGCCCGGCCGCCTTTGTCTCCCCAGTGCTGCTGTTCACACAACGCACCAAGGACTGGTGCCCATTTTGAAGGCTGAGTCGACCTAGGTCAGACCCAGAACCCGTTCAGACATTCGCCAAATGTATTATCTCGGGATGCCGCGTTCGTAGCGCAGCGCGCTAAGGGGCCGTCCATAAATGACGTCACGCACCTGGGGGGGGGGGGTCAGGCATTTGTGACGATGTGTGACGAGGGGGGGGGGGTGAGAAATGTGACGTCACATCAAAATGCGCAACTTTAAATAAATATAGACAACACGTTCTACTTACTTAAATAGACTTTTTAATAAATGTTTTCTCCTACAACATCAGAGAGCAGCGCCACATTAAATACGGACTACAATGACAATAGTTTAAAGCGATTTGAAGCATGTTTTATTTTTTGGGGGGAGGGGGGCAGAGCTTTGTGACGTCATTGAGGGGGGGTCTGACTTTTTGTGACGCCGTGTGACGAGGGTGGGGGGGGTCAAAAATCGTCCAAAATCGCGTGACGTCATTTATGGACGGCCCTAAGCACACTCGACCACTGTCTGGTGTTTGAACATCTTAACAGCTGCTGTATTACCAGCGCAAGGTATACACCATATTCTCCTTTTGATCATTATTTATAGCCACCGATCCCCACACAAAGACAAAGATCCACCCGTGTAGCCTTGACAGACTGTAGGGGCAAGTGCTGTTAGCGAGCAGCACCTATGAAGGCCGGCACGGCACACGAGGGGGTAGTGGTGGCCAGCACCACGCCCAGACGTTTTTGTCTCCCCAGTGGCGATGTTTACTCCACACCGCTCCAGGTACTCATTTGAGGCTGAGTCCACCTAGGGGGGGGGGAGTTCAGGAACCAGTTCGGATAATCCTCACTGCCGTTGTTGGTGGCCGTGAGCGGGAATCGAACTCGGGTTCGCCGGGTTCGTAGCGTGGCGTAGCGCTAACCGCTTCACCACCGCTCCCTAAAGTAAACACAGACACAGCATTAGCTTCTTCCCATGCACTTACTCGACGAAAGACAAAGTTCCCCCATACAGCCTCCTCGTGCTGTTGGAGGCAAGTGCAGTGGGGTTGGGGGAGCAGTGGGTGAGGGGGTGGGGGTCACCTGGGGACGCGGGGGGGGGGGTGAGGCGTCACACCTGAGTCAACATGGGGGGGGGGGGGGGCAACGGGTTGAGGGGGCCTCATTTCCTTTTCACTTCTCTCCACCACCACCACCTCCTCACTCCGCTCTCTCTCGTACTTCCTCTTAACAGTGTTCAGAGGCCTGCTCAAGGCGCGGCTCCGGCTGGAGCACGCCATGTACCACACACATGTCGGTGATGTGCACGTCTTGAACGCTTGGGAGCCAGACAAGCCCCTCTCTGTACCAGCGTGGACGGCACCCTCGTGGTGTTCACCTTCTGAAGCGCTCGCTCGTCACCGTGGCGTGCGCGATGACCACCACAACCACCACCACAACCACCACCACAACCACCACCACCACCACAACCACCACCACAACCACCACCACAATCACCACCACAACCACCACCACGTGACTTTCCTTTCGTGTTGTGCGCGGTGCTTTTAGCGCCACAGCGCGTGGATTTGCAGCGTTTATTTTCATTTGTGTTGCTGGTGACTTTGTGTGTTTCATATCGAAATCGCCTCCAGTGCTGTTGCTGCTGGCGGCAATAAAAAGTTGTTTAAAAGTCAAAAGTCTCCCTTCCTCTTTCTATTCTCCGCCCACCTTTAGACCTTTAAACTCATCAGTTCGCCTCCCCCACCACCAATCCCTCGCGACGGTCTAGCAGATGTGTAAAGGAGAGCCGACGCAAGATTGCAGGGGTTTCGTTTTTTAATCCTTTTTAAATCCTTTATATTAAGTTCGCTCGCTTGCTTGCTTAGGACCGTGCAAATCTTTCGGTAGTTTTTTAACCCACTTCCCGTGATCCAATCGAGCTGACATTTTGCACACAGACTCGTTGTGCGTGACAATTAATTTTCGTGAAAAAACATTTCCAAAATTTTACACTGTTTAGGGAATTTTTAAAAAAATATTTAATTACCAATTGCTTAATGCTGGCAGACAATCATCTGACCCATAGGTGGCAGCCATCTCAAGCCAGAGGACGAGAGGACTCTAGCCGCCACGCATATAAAGGATTTAGAGTGAAAAACTTTGTTTTTTTACGGGTTAATTTTCTCCCATCCACACCTGTCCCCAGCCGTCCCAATCTCGTTCCCGCCAAAGGTTCCCCTCTTCCCGCCCGTTCTCCCCTTCATATCTCCTCGATCACCCCTCCCACTAACCCTCCTATTGGTGGGAATCCTTCCCCTGACACCCCTACAGATGGATACCTCGTCGTCCACCTCCTCTCTCCTCGACCTCCACAATCATACCTCTTCATTAGTCCTCCTCACTCCACCGCCTTATTCACCGTGGCTCCTCACCTCCTCAACCACTTTACACCTCTTCATCTTCCCATTAACCGCCCCCGCCCCCCCCACACCTCATCTGCCTGTTACACCTCCTCACTCCAGCACTTCCACCTCGTCGTAACTCCTCTCCACCTCGACTCCTCCACTCATCCTCGTTGTTCACCCCCTCCTCATTCCCCTCGTCACCCCTTTGCCTCCTCACACGGTGTCCACCTCCTCTCTCAGCATGTCCACTCTTCCACTTCAGTCCTCTCCACCTCCTCATGCCCCCCCCCTCTCTCTCTCTCTTCACATCCTTTTTACTCTCCTCACCCTCCTCCTCCTCCTCACCACCCTCTTTCCCTCTCCTCCCCCTCACCACCCTCTTTCCCTCTCCCCCCTCACCACCCTCTTTCCCTCTCCTCCCCCTCACCACCCTCTTTCTCTCTCCTCCCCCTCACCACCCTCTTTCCCTCTCCTCCCCCTCACCACCCTCTTTCCCTCTCCCCCCCCCTGACCACCCTCTTTCCCTCTCCTCCCCCTCACCACCCTCTTTCCCTCTCCTCCCCCTCACCACCCTCTTCCCCTCTCCCCCCTCACCACCCTCTTCCCCTCTCCCCCCTCACCACCCTCTTTCCCTCTCCTCCCCCTCACCACCCTCTTTCCCTCTCCCCCCTCACCACCCTCTTTCCCTCTCCTCCCCCTCACCACCCTCTTTCCCTCTCCTCCCCCTCACCACCCTCTTCCCCTCTCCCCCCTCACCACCCTCTTTCCCTCTCCTCCTCCTCACCACCCTCTTCCCCTCTCCCCCCTCACCACCCTCTTTCCCTCTCCTCCCCCTCACCACCCTCTTTCCCTCTCCCCCCTCACCACCCTCTTTCCCTCTCCTCCCCCTCACCACCCTCTTTCCCTCTCCTCCCCCTCACCACCCTCTTTCCCTCTCCTCCCCCTCACCACCCTCTTTCCCTCTCCTCCCCCTCACCACCCTCTTTCTCTCTCCTCCCCCTCACCACCCTCTTTCCCTCTCCTCCCCCTCACCACCCTCTTTCCCTCTCCCCCCCCTGACCACCCTCTTTCCCTCTCCTCCCCCTCACCACCCTCTTTCCCTCTCCTCCTCCTCACCACCCTCTTCCCCTCTCCCCCCTCACCACCCTCCTTCCCTCTCCCCCCCCTCACCACCCTCTTTCCCTCTCCTCCCCCTCACCACCCTCTTTCCCTCTCCTCCCCTCACCACCCTCTTTCCCTCTCCTCCCCCCTCACCACCCTCTTTCCTCTCTCCTCCCCCTCACCACCCTCTTTCCCTCTCCTCCCCCCTCACCACCCTCTTTCCCTCTCCCCCCCCCTCACCACCCTCTTTCCCTCTCCTCCCCCTCACCACCCTCTTTCCCTCTCCTCCCACCTCACCACCCTCTTTCCCTCTCCCACCTCACCACCCTCTTTCCCTCTCCTCCCCCTCACCACCCTCTTTCCCTCTCCCCCCCCTCACCACCCTCTTTCCCTCTCCTCCCCCTCACCACCCTCTTTCCCTCTCCTACCCCCCTCACCACCCTCTTTCCCTCTCCCCCCCCTCACCACCCTCTTCCCTCTCCCCCCTCACCACCCTCTTTCTCCTCTCCCCCCTCACCTACCCTCTTTCTCTCTCCCCCCCCTCACCACCCTCTTTCCCTCTCCCCCCCCTCACCACCCTCTTTCCCTCTCCTCCCCCTCACCACCCTCTTTCCCTCTCCCCCCCCCCTCACCACCCTCTTTCCCTCTCCCCCCCCTCACCACCCTCTTTCCCTCTCCCCCCCCCTCACCACCCTCTTTCCCTCTCCCCCCCCTCACCACCCTCTTTCCCTCTCCCCCCCCTCACCACCCTCTTTCCCTCTCCCCCCCCCTCACCACCCTCTTTCCCTCTCCCCCCCCCCTCACCACCCTCTTTCCCTCTCCCCCCCCTCACCACCCTCTTTCCCTCTCCCCCCCCCTCACCACCCTCTTTCCCTCTCCCCCCCCTCACCACCCTCTTTCCCTCTCCCCCCTCACTACCCTCTTTCCCTCTCCCCCCCCCCTCACCACCCTCTTTCCCTCTCCCCCCCCTCACCACCCTCTTTCCCTCTCCCCCCCCTCACCACCCTCTTTCCCTCTCTCCCCCCCCCCCTCACCACCCTCTTTCCCTCTCCCCCCCCCTCACCACCCTCTTTCTCTCTCCCCCCCTCACCACCCTCTTTCCCTCTCCCCCCTCTCACCACCCTCTTTCCCTCTCCTCCCCCTCACCACCCTCTTTCCCTCTCCCCCCCCCCCTCACCACCCTCTTTCCCTCTCCTCCCCCCTCATCACCCTCTTTCCCTCTCCCCCCCCTCACCACCCTCTTTCCCTCTCCTCCCCTTCACCACCCTCTTTCCCTCTCCCCCCCCCCTCACCACCCTCTTTCCCCTCTCCCCCCCCCCCCCTCACCACCCTCTTTCCCTCTCCTCCCCCCCCTCACCACCCTCTTTCCCTCTCCCCCCCCCCCTCACCACCCTCTTTCCCTCTCCCCCCCCCCCCCTCACCACCCTCTTTCCCTCTCCTCCCCCTCACCACCCTCTTTCCCTCTCCCCCCCCCCCCCTCACCACCCTCTTTCCCTCTCCCCCCCCCCCCTCACCACCCTCTTTCCCTCTCCTCCCCCCCCTCACCACCCTCTTTCCCTCTCCCCCCCCCCCCTCACCACCCTCTTCCCTCTCCCCCCCCCTCACCACCCTCTTTCCCTCTCCTCCCCCTCACCACCCTCTTTCCCTCTCCTCCCCCTCACCACCCTCTTTCTCTCTCCTCCCCCTCACCACCCTCTTTCCCTCTCCTCCCCCTCACCACCCTCTTTCCCTCTCCTCGCCCTCACCACCCTCTTTCCCTCTCCTCCCCCTCACCACCCTCTTTCCCTCTCCTCCCCCTCACCACCCTCTTTCCCTCTCCCCCCCCTCACCACCCTCTTTCCCTCTCCTCCCCCCTCACCACCCTCTTTCCCTCTCCTCCCCCTCACCACCCTCTTTCCCTCTCCCCCCCCTCACCACCCTCTTTCCCTCTCCTCCCCCTCACCACCCTCTTTCCCTCTCCTCGCCCTCACCACCCTCTTTCCCTCTCCTCCCCCTCACCACCCTCTTTCCCTCTCCTCCCCCTCACCACCCTCTTTCCCTCTCCCCCCCCCCTCACCACCCTCTTTCCCTCTCCCCCCCCTCACCACCCTCTTTCCCTCTCCCCCCCCCTCACCACCTCTTCCCTCTCCCCCCCCTCACCACCCTCTTTCCCTCTCCCCCCCCCTCACCACCTCTTCCCTCTCCTCCCCCTCACCACCCTCTTTCCCTCTCCTCCCCCTCACCACCCTCCTTCCCTCTCCCCCCCCTCACCACCCTCTTTCCCTCTCCCCCCCCTCACCACCCTCTTTCCCTCTCCCCCCCCTCACCACCCTCTTCCCTCTCCCCCCCCCTCACCACCTCTTTCCCTCTCCCCCCCCTCACCACCCTCTTTCCCTCTCCCCCCCCCCTCACCACCTCTTTCCCTCTCCTCCCCCTCACCACCCTCTTTCCCTCTCCTCCCCCTCACCACCCTCCTTCCCTCTCCCCCCCCTCACCACCCTCTTTCCCTCTCCCCCCCCTCACCACCCTCTTTCCCTCTCCTCCCCCTCACCACCCTCTTTCCCTCTCCTCTTCCTCACCACCCTCTTTCCCTCTCCTCCCCCTCACCACCCTCTTTCCCTCTCCCCCCCCTCACCACCCTCTTTCCCTCTCCCCCCCCTCACCACCCTCTTTCCCTCTCCTCCCCCTCACCACCCTCTTTCCCTCTCCTCTTCCTCACCACCCTCTTCCTCCTCCGCCTGTCTCATCCCACGCCTCCATCAAGGGGGGGGGAGGGGGGGGGCAGTCTCCGTCACGTGCTTCACCGATGTCCTCCTCACTCCGCTGACGGGACACTGAATGCCGAAATCGGTCGAGAGTTTGTTTGTTGTTGTTGTTGTCGTGGTCGTCGTCGTCGCTTTGCACCGAAGCTGCTGAAACGAGCGCGTCCCACAGAAGGTCGCGTGTGGCTGATGGGACGAGCAAATCGATCATTTATCCATCCAGGGGCGCGGAAGAGTGAAGGAGACATCGTCCGCTAATCTATCTCGTGACTGATATTCTCCCACTTGCGCCACCCCCCCCCACTCCCCTCCCCCGCCGATGCTCGTTAAAGAAGCCCCTGATTTAAAGGGTCTTAAACAAGGTTCATAATGGCCATCTCCTCCCCGCCACCTCCGTTTACCGTGGCAGCCCCCCCCGCTCCTCTCTACGGCGAGATTTGTTGCGGAATGCGGCTCGTGACTTCACCCGGACGACACCAGCGCGCACGGTGACACGCAGCCCCCCCACCAACACCCCCCCACTCCACCACCCCAACACCACCACCCCAACACCACCCCCCACACCACCACCCCCCCCACCACCCCCATCTCACCAAATCCCCACCCACCCAAGCCACGTGTAGCCTTCGGCAGACCGAGCAGGAGCAAGTGGCCGTGAGCGAGCGGCACTTATGAAGAAGGCCGGCACGGTGGCACTCGAGGGAGTGCGTGGCCAGCAACCACGCCCGGCCGCCTTTGTCTCCCCCCGGTGGCGATGTTTTACACAACGCCCCAGGTACTCATTTGAGGCTGAGTCGACCTTAGAGGGGGGGGCAGGAGCCGTTTAGATGATGTACACAAAGGCACACTCATTCACTCACAAAGACCACCTCGATAGCCAAAACAGACTGTAGGGGCAAGTGCTGTTAGCGAGTAGCATCTATGAAGAAGGCCGGCACGGTACACGAGGGGGTGGGTGGCCAACACCACGCCCGGCCGCCTTTGTCTCCCCCGGTGGCGATGTGTACGCACTGCGCCAGGTACTCATTTGAGGCTGAGTAGACCTAGGGGAGGCCCAGGACCGGTTCAGAGAATCGTCACCGGTGTTGGCCGTGAGCGGGAATTGATTCGTAGCCGCTACCGCACCCCACAACACACACAGCGCACGCACTCAACACACACTCAACACACACACCCCACGCACACTGAACACACAATGAAAACACACACACCACATACACTCAACACACACTCCCCCCCACAAACACTCAACACACCGCACACTCAATCCACACAGACTCGTCACACATACCACGTACACTTAAAACACACACACACACTACACACATACATCACATATTCAATACTCCTACACCGCACACTCAATACACACGCACATCACACACACTCAACATAGACCCTCAACCAAGGCCGTAGCCATGGAGTCAACAATGGGGGGGGGGCAAATCTTCCAGGGGGTCTGGGGTCCCCCCCCCCAGAAAAAAAAAATCTAAATTTGAAAACGAATTTCCTGCCTAAAGTATTAAAAAAAATTCAATAACACATAGAATGGATTTTTTTTTTACAATAATGTCTAAGAGTGTATTGTATTTATTACATTGCTCTGTTTTTTCTTTTTTACCTTTTCTTGTTTCATTGTATGTAATGGCAGAGATTAGGGATTAATAAAGTACAACCATAACCACAATCATGTACATAGAAATATATTTTATAGCAATATATTGGGGGGACATTTTGAGAATTTTTGAATATATTATATTATAATTACGGCCTTGCCCTCAACACATACACTCCACACAATCAATACACCCCACACTTAACACACAGACACCACACACACTCAATGCAACACACCACACATTCAACACACACACACCACATACACTCAACACTCCCACACATCACACACTCAAACACAACGCACTTAACGCAAACACACACAACACACACCCAACACACACACCACGCACTTAACACACACACACCACACACACTCATCACACAGACAGCACACACACTCAACACAGACACACGCACACACAACACTCACACACTCACACCACACACACAGCGCACACACTCAACACACACTCACACCACACACACTCAACACTAACACCACACACACCACACACACACAACGCACACACTCAACACTAACACCACACACACAACACACTCAACACTCCCACGCACACCACACACACACAGCGCACACACTCAACACACACACTCAACACACACACTCACACCACACACACACAACACACACACACAACACACACACCACACACACACACAGCGCACACACTCAACACACACTCACACTCAGCACTCCCACGCTCACCACTACTTACACCCCCTCTCATCCCTGTGCATCACTCATGAAAGTTTGATGAAGGTTGGGTGGGTGGCTGGGGGGGCAGTGTTGAGTGGGGGAGGGGAGGAGGTAAGGGGGCTTGCTGACAAAGGTCGCCGCTGCTGTGTTTATATCCAGATTAGTTAACGTCGTTTTTAGTGGGTTAACCGATAACCGCACGGAAGAAACCGGTTAAAACCGGTTTTTCTGCTGGAGAGCGATGAACGATGGCAGCTGCCGCGGTGGTTCCTGCAGCGTCGCCATCGGAGTCGCATGCGCCGGGTTCGATTCCATCTCGGGGTGAATGTGCAAACGTCAGCACTGGGGGAGACAAAGGCGGCCGGGCGTGGTGATGACCACACCCGCTCCACCCCTCCCTCCCCCCATCATCGACCGTGTTGTTTTCTTCACAGGGTTGCTTACTCGCTCAGCTCACGGCACTTGCCCTGCCAGCCTGTCTAAGGCTATACGGGGGACCTTTGCGTTGTCCTTACAGCACCGCACTGCACACGGCACGCGCGCGTCTCTTTGTTGCAGCGAGGAGCGGTGGCGCAAGTGGTTAGCGCGCAGCAGCAGCAGCGCAATGATGATAATAATAATAAAACCGGGAGATGCCATGGCTCGCGGCCAACATCAGTGGCGAATATCGGGACCGGTTTCGGGCCCTTCTCCTAGGTCGGCTCGGCCTTAACTGAGTTCCCCTGGTGGTGCTTGTGGAGACCAACCACACTCCCACCCACTACCAGCACCACCACCGTCATCGCTGGGGAGACAAAGGCGTCAGGGCGTGGTCGCTATTGGCACTCATCTCGCCATGCCAACAGGCCGTGTATGTGGGCCATCCTTTGAGTAGGTGAGCAAAAATCTGTCAAAACTTGACCCCCCTCCCCCCCTCCTCCCTGTACGCACGCCGACGTTTTACACCCCCCCCCTCCTCCCCCCGAATCCTATAGAACGGCCGATGTTTAATCCACGCAGAAACGATCACGGATTAATAATATCCACGCGTTCAAGCAAACAGATTGTCCACATCGCCGGACTATCGAACTCATTTGAAGGCCAATGTAGACACATTATTATCGAGGCTTCGCCCCCCACCCCCCCCCCCGTTTCCTATGCGTACATTGTCAGTAGACCCCCCCCACATACGCACGCATTTGGGTTCACCCCCCTCCCCCCTCCATGCGTACGAGATGGATGGCCCCTAAGGCTGTACGAGGGGGGGGGTCTCTGTTCGTGTGTTTGTACGGAGCGTTGTGCGCACGTGTAGACACAACGGCTTCCATGACGACCATCAGCGTCTCCCCCCCCTCCCTCCCCACAGCCCCCCCCGCCCGCATTTACCACCACCCCCCACAGCCCCGCCCCCATCCTCCACGCACGCGCACGCGCGCGCGCGCTTCGGGGCGTGCGGGGTGAATTTCCCGAGTGAAGATGGAATGAAATAAAAATTTATAAAAAAAATAAAAAAAATAACAATCACGACGTTTCGGAGGCAACACAAGTCTCCGTCATCAGGTGGGACCGTCACAGCCAGATTTGCTGCATCATTGACGGAGACTTGTGTTGTTGCCTCCGAAACGTCGTGATTTTTATTTAATTTTTTTATTTTATTTTTATTTATTTTAATTTCATTTTTTACCTACGTGACTTTACCGAAAGAACTACGAGTACGAATCCTTGCAAGTCACGAAAGCTTCAAATCTAGAATGAAGATGGAACATTAACACGACGCAGGCTTTCGCCACCAAAATCATCCATAATATAGTGGTGGGAGGGGGGGTTATTTTTTGGGTTTGGGGCCGTCCATAAATGACGTCACGCGATTTTTGACCCCCCCCCCATTCCCCCACTGGGGAGACAAAGGCGTCCGAGCGTGGTGCTGGCCACCACTGCCCCCCTCGTGTGCCGTGCCGGCCTTCATAGGTGCCGCTCGCTAACAGCACTTGCCCCTACAGTCTGTCAAGGCTACACGGTGGATCTTTGTCTTTGTGTGGGGATCGGTGACTATCAATAATGATCAAAAGGAGAATGTGGTGTATAGCCTGCGCTGGTAATACAGCAGCTGTTAAGATGATCAAACACCAAACAGTGACCGAGTGTGCTTAGAGGCCGTCCATAAATGACGTCACGCGATTTTGGACGATTTTGGACCCCCCCCCCCCTCGTCACACGGCGTCACTAAAAGTCAGACCCCCCATCAGATATGACGCCACAAACGTCTGCCCCCCCCCCCCCCAAATAAAACATGCTTCAAATCGCTTTAAACTATTGTCATTGAAGTGCGTATTTAATGTGGCGCTGCACTCTGATGTTGTAGGAGAAAACAGTTATTAAAACGTCTATTTAATTAAGTAGAACGTGTTGTCTATATTTATTTAAAGTTGCGCATTTTGATGTGACGTCACATTTCTCAACCCCTCCTCCCCATCGTCACACATCGTCACAAATGCCTGACCCCCCCCCCCCTAGGTGCGTGACGTCATTTATGGACGGCCCCTTAGATCGCGTAAATATATAAACGTGTCGTTAAAACGAAACGTCGTAATCAGATTGTAAATGTTGTGGCTTGGCTGTGCCGGGTGGTGGCTGGTTCAACGACCCAAAACACCTGTATTTATGAACATCATTACATCAATACCGTTCGCTTCCTTCCTTGACATATTTGTCTCTCTGCACGTCCGGGCTGGCTCTGCTGATGAGACGTTGCATGTCGAAGCCAGTGTATGTGTGTGTGTTACAGTATTTTTTCTGTGCGTTGAGGGCGTGGAGCTGAGTGAACTTGCCAATGAATGGTGATCAGCGGTGTCAAGATCGACCTCTGTGGAGGAGGTTCGTGAGGGATGCTGATGGGCAGTCGCCCTACGGCAACAGCGGAGGGGCAGTGGAGCGACGCTCACAACAACGAGCGGAGCGCCGGGGCAGATAAAACACAGCACGTTGGCACAGTTGGTGCATCTGCAAGTCATCTCAGTCAATCAATCCGTGGCACCTGGGTCTGTCCCGTGACCTCCTGCACCTAGCCTGGCACAGCAGTCAACCCATGGCATCTGGGTCTGTCCCGTGACCTGCTGCCAGCAGCGAGCCTTCGACACTTCACGTGGCCTCAAAGTGCACCTAGCCTGGCACAGGCGCCGTGGTTAAGTCACCGCCACTTAGTGGCGAATGGCTGTGGTTGTTGTTGTTATTGTTTCAGAATGAGAATGTTTATTGACACTGGAGGAAACCGATTAGCTACACAGATCTTTTTCACAGATGTCCAGTTGGGGGCGGGTCAGAAAGCCACAAAAAAAATACAAACATACGAAAGGAGTGCACAGTTAAGGAAAGGTAAGTAAATAACAAAAACACTTAAAAAAATGTTTCATTTTACCAGGTAAAACCCACTGAGCTTTTAACTTATTTTTCAGAAGCGACCTGGAAATGTACATCAGACAAATAATGTCGATAATCTTAACGCATGTTCATAAATGTGGAGGAGGAAGAAAAATACTCGGAGGAGCCGGAGAAAAAAAAAATCTACGCGACCACGGGGAGAGGGAGAGACACGCAAACTCCAAATACACAGCAGCAGGCGTCAGGGTCGGGATCGAACCCACAACCTCCTGTACACCAGGCGAGGATGACGAATTCCACCACGCCATCGTGGCGTCCCTGAAATAATAAATAAGATGTAGTACTGTGTTATCTGTGACTGATTCACTGAAGGATTAATCATTCGCCAGCCGATTCTCTCGGACATCAATTAAATAAGCTAATTGTTCCACACATTGATTCGTTAACTTATTCCATTACCATACTCAGTCGTTCAATCATACATACTTCTCAATTCGATTGCACCGTTGATTCATTCACACAAATACTCATTCGCTCGCTCATTCACTCAATCATTTAGTGCGTTGATCTTAAAGGTGCATTGAAAAATATTGATACTCCGACTAATGCTCCTACTGTTGTGGAGTGACGTATGCAGCCACCTATGGCTGCAGAGTTTGGTAGTACATGTTGTTTACATCGTTTATTGTGAAAATTCGGTCACAGTTCCTATGACCACTGTTTCATTGCTTTTATGGTTTTATTTTGGTGATTTTCGAAAAGTGTTTTGGTTTGGCCATGTTTGTTGTAGTACAGAGTTAGACTGATGGCCTTAATCTAAGTTGTCTTGTGGTTGTTGTTGTTGTTGTTTGACTTGCATCCCACTGAGATATTTGCACAGGATTGGTGTACGGTGATTTTTTTCTGCAATATTTTGCTGTCTTTTCTTGGATTTTCTGTTTGCACATAGTCACTTTAAGATGTTTTCTTGTTCATGTTTTTGTTTTTTGTTTGTTGCGGTTGCACCCGATTCAAGAGCCGAATGGCTCACAGGGCTATACCTAATAAATTAACTTTGAACTTTGAATCACTGAATTAATTCGATCATTAATCTATTCCACTTAGCCACTTCATCTATTAATTTATTCGCCCGCAAAATTCGTGAAAAACCGTTCAAAAGACCCGAGCAGTCAAATCTGGCTGTCGCCTGATGAAGCTAGTTGTAATTACTGGCGAAACGTCGTACTCAGTTTGTAAATGTTGTGGATTGGCTCTCCAACACACCAGTTAGTGATATACTAGTGACGAATTGGCCACGTTCTGTTTACGAGACAACTCTAGTTTTATATTGACGCGATCTAACCCCTAAAAACCCCTCTATTATGAGTAATTCCTTACTTCAATCTTGCAATTACTCATTCACTCCGTTCGTCCCTCACTCTTACAATGAAGCGGTCACTCAACTACGAATTAGTTAAATTTCGATTTAAAGCTTTCGTGACTGCAGGGATTCATCTTCTTGGTTCTTTCGGTAAAGTCACGTAGAAGGGAAATAATAAAATAATAAAGATAAAACATAATAAAATACAATTCTCACGACGTTTCGGCCACAACGCAAGCAGCCGTCCTCAGGTGAAGAACAGGTCTGTCGGAAAGACAGCGTCTGAATGAGGACGGCTGCTTGCGTTGTGGCCGAAACGTCGTGAGAATTGTATTTTATTATGTTTTATTTTTATAATTTTATAATTTCCCTTCTACGTGACTTTACCGAAAGTACGAATTAGTTGGTGACGACTTCGCTGGCGCATTGGCCGTGGTGCACACGCACAGTGAACACAAAAACACCACGCGCCCAGGCAAACGTTTCGGGCAACGGCCCTTCTTCATGGCGCATACCTAGTGAGGCCGGCAGGGAGAGAAGAACAGAGTCGGGAGGCTGATGGGAATTACAAAGCGATGCTTCATTTTTTTATTAAGACGTCCAAGTTTTTGCAATAGGCGCGTGCATAGTTACAGCAATAGCGGCTTTTGATTAACGGACAAACCTTTGGATAACACCATTGGAATCTCATTTGCCAGTCAAAAATATGATAATTGGTTTTTAACCCTTCTATCTGGCAACCAAACTGACACCTCTTTACAAGGAGTCATGTTTGCATAAACCACAATACCTGCAGTCCTAATCCAAACAAAACACATAACTCTGCTAATGTATGCACTGTCCTTGAAGTTGATTGGTCCACACCCGAGACAGCTTTCCTTAGAGCCTAGTCTCACATGGGTTGGACCAGATGACGCCAATCGGATAAAAAAGTGTTCCTGCCAAATAAACTCGTTAATATTATAAGTTACATTAATGATCAATGAACTCATTCGTTAACTCGTTCGCGGCCACGTGATTCATCGCGGGATGGTGGGGAGTTTGAGGGGGAGGGGCGTGTGTGAGTGAGGGGGGAGGGGAGTGGGGTGGAGGGGCGGGGCTGGGGGTGGAGGGGCGGGGCTGGGGGTGGAGGGGCGGGGCTGGGGGTGGAGGGGCGGGGCTGGGGGTAGAGGGGCGGGGCTGGGGGTGGAGGGGCGGGGCTGCCCCCACTCCTTTTTTTCCCCTTTCACTCTTGGCTCACGGAACGGAACCGGTGGCACACGGAGCGATGCAATCGTCTCGTGTGCGGGTGCGAGATTACGAGATTGCATCAAAGGATCGTGGAATGTGGCGTTGGCGGATTGGAGGGGGCCTTCATCCAGCAGTGAAAGTGAGATCCGTAGCCTCTACAGAGAGACCCACATAGACACCCCACTGACTCCCATAGACACCCCACAGAATCCCATAGAGACCCACAAAGCCACGTATAAAGGCATAGACTTATACTCAGTACTGTATTCCTATATACTTTACAGAGAGACCCACATAGACACCACATAGACTCCAATAGACACCCAACAGACTCCCATAGAGACCCACAAAGTCAGTACTGTATTTCCATAGACTTTACATAGAGACCTACAGACGCGCATAGACAGTACTTACATAGAGACTTAGAGACTCGCACAGAGACTCGTTCGCATACGGAGGGATAAAGATCGCAGCCTCGTACAGTGCAGTACTCGCACCGACTCATTGTTGTGAGCACAGCGAGTTGATGATGAATGCCGCACGTGATGATTGACTCGGCGCAATCAGCACGTGCCCCCCTCCCCCCTCCCCCACCTTTGCCCCCCACCACTCCCCGCACTCACTCACCTCGTCACTCCCCCACCCCCCTCGTTTCCGCCTTCCTCCCCCCCCGCCGCATTTATTTCTTCTCTCTTTATTATCCCACCATCCCCCCCCCCGCTTTACCCCCCCCGATTTACCCCCCCCCCCCCGCTTTACCTCCCCCCCGATTTACCCCCCCCCCCCGCTTTACCCCCCCCGATTTACCTCCCCCCCCCGCTTTAAACCCCCCCCCGCTTTATCCCCCCCCCCTCTTTATCCCCCCCCCCGCTTTATCCCCCCCCCCTCTTTATCCCCCCCCCCGCTTTATCCCCCCCGCTTTATTCCCCCCGCTTTATTCCCCCCCCCCCCGCTTTATCCCCCTCCGCTTTATCCCCCCCGCTTTATTCCCCCCCCCCCCCCCGCTTTATCCCCCCCGCTTTATACCCCCCCCCCCGCTTTATTCCCCCCCCCCGCTTTATCCCCCCCGCTTTATTCCCCCCCCCCCCGCTTTATCCCCCTCCGCTTTATCCCCCCCGCTTTATTCCCCCCCCCCCCGCTTTATTCCCCCCCCCCCCCCGCTTTATCCCCCCCGCTTTATTCCCCCCCCCCCGCTTTAACCCCCCCCCCGCTTTATCCCCCCCCCCCTCTTTATCCCCCCCCCGCTTTATCCCCCCCCGCTTTATTCCCCCCCCCCCTCTTTATCCCCCCCCCCGCTTTATCCCCCCCGCTTTATACTCCCCCCGCTTTATTCCCCCCCCCCCCCCCGCTTTATCCCCCCCGCTTTATTCCCCCCGCTTTATTCCCCCCCCCCCCGCTTTATCCCCCTCCGCTTTATCCCCCCCGCTTTATTCCCCCCCCCCCCCCCCCCCCGCTTTATCCCCCTCCGCTTTATCCCCCCCGCTTTATACCCCCCCCCCCCGCTTTATTCCCCCCCCCCCCCGCTTTATCCCCCCCGCTTTATTCCCCCCCCCCGCTTTATCCCCCTCCGCTTTATCCCCCCCGCTTTATTCCCCCCCCCCGCTTTATTCCCCCCCCCCCGCTTTATCCCACCCGCTTTATTCCCCCCCCCCCCGCTTTATTCCCCCCCCCCCCCGCTTTATTCCCCCCCCCCCCGCTTTATTCCCCCCCCCCCGCTTTATCCCCCTCCGCTTTATCCCCCCCCGCTTTATTCCCCCCCCCCCGCTTTATCCCCCCCGCTTTATTCCCCCCCCCCCCGCTTTATTCCCCCCCCCCCGCTTTATTCCCCCCCCCCCGCTTTATCCCCCTCCGCTTTATCCCCCCCCGCTTATATTCCCCCCCCCCCCCGCTTTATCCCCCCCGCTTTATTCCCCCCCCCGCTTTATTCCCCCCCCCCCGCTTTATCCCCCCCCGCTTTATTCCCCCCCCCCCGCTTTATTCCCCCCCCCCCGCTTTATTCCCCCCCCCCGCTTTATCCCCCTCCGCTTTATCCCCCCCCGCTTTATTCCCCCCCCCCCCCCGCTTTATCCCCCCCGCTTTATTCCCCCCCCCCCGCTTTATTCCCCCCCCCCCGCTTTATCCCCCCCGCTTTATTCCCCCCCCCCCCGCTTTATTCCCCCCCCCCCGCTTTATTCCCCCCCCCCCGCTTTATCCCCCTCCGCTTTATCCCCCCCCGCTTTATTCCCCCCCCCCCCCCCGCTTTATCCCCCCCGCTTTATTCCCCCCCGCTTTATTCCCCCCCCCCGCTTTATTCCCCCCCCCCCCGCTTTATCCCCCCCGCTTTATTCCCCCCACCCCGCTTTATTCCCCCCCCCCCGCTTTATTCCCCCCCCCCGCTTTATCCCCCTCCGCTTTAATCCCCCCCCGCTTTATTCCCCCCCCCCCCCGCTTTATCCCCCCCGCTTTATTCCCCCCCCCCCCCGCTTTATTCCCCCCCCCCCGCTTTATTCCCCCCCCCCCGCTTTATCCCCCTCCGCTTTATCCCCCCCGCTTTATTCCCCCCCCCGCTTTATTCCCCCCCCCCCCCCGCTTTATCCCCCCCGCTTTATTCCCCCCCCCCCGCTTTATTCCCCCCCCCCCGCTTTATTCCCCCCCCCCGCTTTATCCCCCTCCGCTTTATCCCCCCCCGCTTTATTCCCCCCCCCGCTTTATCCCCCCCGCTTATTCCCCCCCCCCCCGCTTTATTCCCCCCCCCCGCTTTATTCCCCCCCCCCGCTTTATCCCCCTCCGCTTTAATCCCCCCCCGCTTTATTCCCCCCCCCCCCCGCTTTATCCCCCCGCTTTATTCCCCCCCCCCGCTTTATTCCCCCCCCCCCCGCTTTATCCCCCCCGCTTTATTCCCCCCCCCCCCGCTTTATTCCCCCCCCCCCGCTTTATTCCCCCCCCCCGCTTTAATCCCCCTCCGCTTTATCCCCCCCCGCTTTATTCCCCCCCCCCCCGCTTTATCCCCCCCGCTTTATTCCCCCCCCCCGCTTTATTCCCCCCCCCCCCGCTTTATTCCCCCCCCCCGCTTTATCCCCCTCCGCTTTATCCCCCCCCGCTTTATTCCCCCCCCCCCGCTTTATCCCCCCCGCTTTATTCCCCCCCCCCGCTTTATTCCCCCCCCCCCGCTTTATCCCCCCCGCTTTATTCCCCCCCCCCCCGCTTTATTCCCCCCCCCGCTTTATATCCCCCTCCGCTTTATCCCCCCCCGCTTTATTCCCCCCCCCCCGCTTTATCCCCCCCGCTTTATTCCCCCCCCCCCGCTTTATACTCCCCCCCCGCTTTATCCCCCCCCGCTTTATTCCCCCCCCCCGCTTTATACTCCCCCCCCGCTTTATCCCCCCCGCTTTATCCCCCCCCGCTTTATTCCCCCCCCGCTTTATACTCCCCCCCCCGCTTTATCCCCCCCGCTCTATCCCCCCCCGCTTTATTCCCCCCCCCGCTTTATTCCCCCCCCCCCGCTTTATCCCCCCCGCTTTATTCCCCCCCCCCCCGCTTTATTCCCCCCCCCCGCTTTATCCCCCTCCGCTTTATTCCCCCCCCCCGCTTTATTCCCCCCCCCCCGCTTTATCCCCCCCGCTTTATTCCCCCCCCCCGCTTTATTTCCCCCCCCCCCGCTTTATCCCCCTCCGCTTTATCCCCCCCCGCTTTATTCCCCCCCCCCCCGCTTTATCCCCCCCCGCTTTATTCCCCCCCCCCGCTTTATTCCCCCCCCCGCTTTATCCCCCCCGCTTTATTCCCCCCCCCCCCCCGCTTTATCCCCCCCCGCTTTATTCCCCCCCCCCCCGCTTTATATCCCCCCCCGCTTTATTCCCCCCCCGCTTTATTCCCCCCCCCCCGCTTTATCCCCCCCGCTTTATTCCCCCCCCCCCGCTTTATTCCCCCCCCCCCGCTTTATCCCCCTCCGCTTTATCCCCCCCGCTTTATTCCCCCCCCCCCGCTTTATCCCCCCCGCTTTATTCCCCCCCCCCCGCTTTATACTCCCCCCCCGCTTTATCCCCCCCCCGCTTTATTCCCCCCCCCCCCCCGCTTTATACTCCCCCCCCGCTTTATCCCCCCCGCTTATCCCCCCCCGCTTATTCCCCCCCCGCTTTATACCCCCCCCCCGCTTATATCCCCCCCGCTTTAATCCCCCCCCGCTTTATTCCCCCCCCGCTTTATTCCCCCCCCCGCTTTACCCCCCCCCGCTTTATACTCCCCCCCCGCTTTATACTCCCCCCCCGCTTTATTCCCCCCCCGCTTTATTCCCCCCCCCCCCCGCTTTACCCTACCCCCCCCCGCTTTATTCCCCCCCCCCCGCTTTATACTCCCCCCCCGCTTTATCCCCCCCGCTTTATCCCCCCCCCCCCGCTTTACCCCCCCCCCCCCCGCTTTACCCCCACCACTTTATTCTCCTCCCCCATTATCCCTCCCCACTTTATCCCCCCCCCCGCACTTTATTCCCACCCCTCCACCCCCCTTCATTCCCCCTCCCCCGCAGGTAGTGGGCGGTGCCATTTCGTCACTCGGGAAGTGACGTCACGCCAGGTGCTACCTCCCCCCACCCCCACCCACCCCCCCCTCTCTCCCTCTCGCGCCAGCGCTCTGCGCCATTTTCCCGCGGGCGCAGTCGCCGATCGGACCCCGCGAGCCCGGGACCCCCCACAGCAGCCAGGGGGCACAGACCCCCCCCCAGACCCCCACAGACCCCCACAGATACCCCCCCAAATACCCCTTCCCGCCCAAACCCCCCTCGTCACCACCACAAACACAATCAGGGACCTTGCAAACGGCAGCAGGAGCCATCGATACCCCCTCGGCGCGAGACAAAGCGACGAGAGCCCCCTTCTCTGAGGCGGACCTTGGGGGCTTCAGGGACCCTGAAGAGGAACCCCCGAAATGAGGGGGCTGTACCCCAGGATGCTGCTGCTACCCCTGCTGCTGCTGCTGCTGCTGGGCGCGGTGAAAGCGGAGTCTCAGGTAACGGGGTCTCTTAGCCCCATCCTCCTCATCCCCTTTATCCCCTTTTCAAGCTCGTTCATCAGCCCCCCTTTTGCATCCTTTATTAACCCCCTGCCCCCCACGTATCCCCTTGGAAGCCCTCGCTCCTCTCCACGCATCCCCTCGTCCGTGTCGTCTCCGCCTCATCCCCTTTTGCTGCCCCTATCCCCTTTGCCACTTTACAACCTCGTGGGTCCCCTCCTCCTCCTCCTCTCGCTCGCGATTTCTTCGCTTAAACCCATTCGCATCTCCCCCCCTCCACCACCACCACCACCCCGATGCAACCATCCCGTTCGTTTCCCCGCACTCATCATCCACATGCGATCGCATCCCCATGCGCACATCCCCCTCGCTCTCTCGTGTCCATTGCAAAAAACCCCTTTGCATCGTCGGTCTCTCATCCCCTCTCTCGGTACCCCCCCTCATCCTCCTCCTCCATCCTCTTCCCTGCGTCGTCGTCGTCGTCTCCCTCCCCGTGTAATACGATCTCTGCTCCGCGCTCGCTCCCCTCTCTCACTGCTCTTTCTCTCACCGTGATCACCCCCCTACCACCACCACCACCTCCTCCTCCTCTCTCTCTGCTACCCCTGCATCCCCTCGATTCACGGATGCCTTTTCTCATTGGGTGCCCCCTCTATCCCCCTGGCCCCCCCTCTAGTCCTCTCATGGGCCCCCCTCTATACCCCTGCCCCCCTCTATCCCCCTGGCCCCCCTCTTTCCCCCTGCCCCCCACTCTATCCCCCTGGCCCCCCTCTATCCCCGTGGGTCCCCCTTCTCTCCCTGGGGGGGCCCCCTTATCTCCCTGGGGGGGTCCCCCTTCTCTCCCTGGGGGGGGGGCCCTTATCTCCCTGTGGGGTCCCCCTTATCTCCCTGTGGGGTCCCCCTTATCTCCCTGGGGGGGTTCCCCTTATCTCCCTGGGGGGGGGGCCCTTCTCTCCCTGGGGGGCCCCCCGTCTCTCCCTGTGGGGGCCCCCTTATCTCCCTGGGCGGCCCCCCCGTCTCTCCCCAGCTTCCCTTCTATCTTGTGTCCCCCTCAATCCTCCTGGGTGTGTGTGTGCGCGCTTGGGGAGCGGTGGCGCGGCGGTTAGCGCACTTTACGACGAACCCGGCGACCCGAGTTCGATTCGCGCTCGCTACCAACAACAGTGACGATTATCTGTACCGCTTCCGGGCCTCCCCTAGGTCGGCTGAGCCTTAAATGAGTGCCTGGTGCTGTGTGCAACTATCAAGCACTGGTGAGACAAAGGCGATCGTGCCTGGTGATTGCCATCCACCCCT
This sequence comes from Lethenteron reissneri, assembly GCF_015708825.2. Lineage (NCBI taxonomy): Eukaryota > Metazoa > Chordata > Hyperoartia > Petromyzontiformes > Petromyzontidae > Lethenteron > Lethenteron reissneri. The sequence goes on along the minus strand of NC_083830.1, from coordinate 6,671,473 downwards.
TGAAATTGGCCTGTATTAAGCGCTTGCCCCCGTAGTTTGCTTAGGCATCTTTGGTGATTTCTCCGTGTGGCTTATGATGATGATGATGTGGAGAAGCGGCTGTGATTTTACAAAGAGCGAGATTGATGAGCCTGATTGCGTCAAGGAGTAGTGAAAGTGGCGTTATCGCTGTTGCGATGATGCCTCCTTCATATACGTTTCAGTATTGGCAGGTCTCTTTGAGTCTATGGTTCTGTATGGGGAATCTATAGATATGTGTGTGGTTCTGGATATCTTATCGGAGTCTATGGATCTTGACGTGAATCTAGGGATCTGTGTGTGAGCCCATGGGTCTGTATGTGAGTCTACGGGTCTCGATCTGAATCTAGATCTGCGTGTGAGCCTACGCGTCTCGATGTGAGTCCATGGATCTGTGTAAGTCTGTGGGTCTTGACGTAAATCTAGAGATCTGTGAGCCCATGGGTCTGTACGTGAGTCTACGGGTCTCTGTGAATCTAGATCTGCGTGTGAGCCTACGCGTCTGAATGCGAGTCCATGGATCTGTGTAAGTCTATGGGTCTTGACGTGAATCTAGAGATCTGTATACGAGTTCATGGGTCTGTATGTGAGTCCATGGGTCTCGGTTTGAATCTGTAGATCTGTCTTCGTGTGGCTCATGTTGCCGTATAGCAACTAATTTTGCATTGAAGTGTTTTTTTTTAGCCAGAACAGGAGTCGGCGGGGTGGTGAATAATCGCTGCTGTGATGACGAAATGCCTCTCACACCTCCGTATTTGTCAATCGAGCCTACGACGTCGATATTCACTTTCCGTGATTCTGTTGTGGGTGGTGACCACATTTTCCAAGCACTGCCCGGGGAGGTTTTTTTAAATTTCCAATTTGTGCAGCATCATCATGTTGGGCGCCACGGTGGCTAGGAGATGTTAACTACCTTTCCTGGTATACAGGAGGTCGTGGGTTCAATCCCGACCCTGACGCCCGTTGTATGTTTTAGAGTTTGAATGTTCTCCACGTGGTCGTGTGGATTTTTCTCCAGGTCCTTCGGTTTTACCCTCCACATCTAGATACAAGCGTTTAGATTATTTTGCTGCTATAATTTTCCACATAAACCCCTTCGTTGAGCTATCATTTGTGGGCCAGGTCGCTTCTGAAAAAGAGCCATCTAGCTTAGAGGGCCTTACATGGTAAAATTAAAAACAATTGTTTACAAAGAGTATAGTTAGTTGCTACTGCCGTAGTTTGTACAGCATTTCGTGCGATTCAGGGGTTTGTTTGGGCACCAAGAAGCTTCAGGGACGGAAGATCGAAGCCCAGGGGGATATTTTGTGTCGTCAGGTCTCTGGCCAGGAGAAGGATGTGTTTGTTGTTTGCCACTTCTTGATTGTCGATTGTTCGGTTTATCGAGCTGCATCGTCACCTTGACGACTCTATTGAAGACCGAAACGGCTTTCACAATTCTAACAAATCGCCCGATGGAGCTGTTTGTTAATCGCCAGCGGAAAACGTCATGCTCAGATTGTAAATGTTGTGGGTTTACTCTGCAACGCACCCTTGTGCTGAACTGGTAACTAATTGCAAACTTTTTGTTTTCGTGACGAACCTTACTAATTGGCTGTGTCAGTTGTGGCGGATTAACGAAAATAATTTATATTTACGCGGTCTAACCAATAAAAAGCGTTCTCATGGATTCATCGTCAGGGTTGAAGTTTGCATCGTTGAAGGGTTAAGTCCTTAATGGATTGCGTGACAGGCGGCGGTGTGTGGAGTGGTTGGCGCACTGCGCTACGAACCCGGTCGACTCGGCCTCAAATGAGTACACTTGGTGTGGTGTGTAAACATCGTCACTGGGGAGACAAAGGCGGCCGGGGGTGGTGCTGTCCACCCCCACCCCCTTGTGTGCCCTGCCGGCCTTCATAGATGCTCACAAACAGCACTTGCCACATCAGTTTGTTAAGGCGATGCGGGAAGGGGTCTTTGTTTTGAGAGCTAGTGTAGTGGTTAGCACTTTGCGCTACAAACCACATTAACAATGGCTAATATTTGAATGGGTCTTGGCCCTCCCTTACTTTGCCTCGGCCTTCAATGATTACCTGCTGTGGCGTGTAAACATCACCATCGGGGAGACAAAGGCCCCTCGTGCGCCGTGCCAGCGGTTCACAGGTTGCTGCTCGCGAACGGAACTTGACCCCAACGGTGCGTTAACAAGGGGGTCATTCTTTGTCTGTTTGTGTGTCGCAGGATGAGGATGAGGAGGGCGCGTGCGTGCCCGGGTTCTCGCGGCGCACAAACCTCCGCCCGGGCACCCACACTCTGCGGCCCGGCCAGCTGGTGCTCAAAGGTGAGATGTCCTCCATGATCCCCTTTCCACAACCCCCTTATCCCACATTCCTCATCTCCCACATACCTCTCGCCATGATCTAATACCACGTCCATCTAAGGAAATCTCATGTCCCCCTTCATACCCTATTTCCATGATTGATCCCCCCCCTACCATTACCCCCCCCTGTTCCAGGTACCAAAACCCTCATCCCCTGTACCCCCCCCCCGATCCCACTTTCCTCATCCCATATTCCTGATCCCACATCCCTCATTCCCGATGCAATATCCCTTAACCTCACATTCCTCATCACCTATCCCACATATTCCTCGTCCCCTATTCCCAATCCTACATATTCCTCATCCCCAATCCCACATATTCTCCATACCCCTATTCCCAATCCCACATATTCCTCATACCTTATCGTGTATGTTCCTCATCCCCAATCATATATGTCTCATCCCTTATCCCCGATCCCACACATTCCTCATCCCCACACCCCGAAATGCGTTTAAAAAAAAATACTAAACATGACCACATTCGGTTTTCGCGCTGTCCTCGTAGCGCAAATGATATCTCGTGTGAAGGTGCTGTGATTGGCAGGCTGTGGGGACGGTCCGCAGAAGTTTCAGATTAAGCGGCGGTTATGCTGCTGCTGTTGTGTGTTTTTCCCAAAACAGGTTCGCCTGCAGGTAATAAAAACTAAAAACATTCCGCAAACTTGGACCGAGAATCTGGCACGCGTGCTTGCCGGGGTCCGGCCTTTCTCATCGTTGCAGATATCCCTACCGGTGTCTTGGGTCATCTTTGTGGTCGTCATTCCCCTGGACTCTCTTATGATGCCCCTCCATGGAGTTTGTGTTTACTGGCTCCCAGCTGAGTTCATCATCTTGTATAAATCACAATAGATGCTTGGGTTAGGCTCGCCAACGTAACGATCTGTACGGGATCTTTCCCAAATAATCTCGTGTCGTTAAGAACACTCCACCACCTGACACGGCCCAAACTATTTGAAATTGGTGGCACGAGCCTTTGACAGCGCGCCGTTTAACAAGATGATCATTATCAATTGTCGTTTCGGCTCGCTCGCACCGCCGGAGTCGAAGAACAATCCTCGTAAACGACGCTCGCAGCTCTTGGGTACGCGGCGCTTCGTTTGAAACTGCGCCAAGTGCCGTCGGGACGAGACGCGGGAAGTTGCGAGCATCCAGGAAGTTGTGCTCGGTGTCGCCGCTTCCCCCCCGAGCCAGCTTCCTAAAATAAGGCGTCACAGTCTAGCACGCACGTAACGTTGTCTGCGACAAACCCCAAGTGTTGGCCTGTTGGTCTTGTGTCTCAGTGGTGTTCTCTCTAGTTGACGTTTTGTTGTGCGTACCCTGGTCTAGTTGTAGCTCAGTGGCGTTCTCTCTAGTTCACGTTGTGTTGTGCGTACCCTGGGCTTGTTGTGTCTCAGTGGTGTTCTCTCTAGTTCACGTCGTGTTGTGCGTACCCTGGTCTTGTGTCTCTGTGGTGTTCTCTCTAGTTGACGTTGTGTTGTGCGTACCCTGGGCTTGTTGTGTCTCTGTGGTGTTCTCTCTAGTTCACGTTGTGTTGTGCATACCCTGGTCTTGTGTCTCAGTGGTGTTCTCTCTAGTTGACGTTGTGTTGTGCGTACCCTGGGCTTGTTGTGTCTCTGTGGTGTTCTCTCTAGTTGACGTTGTGTTGTGCGTACCCTGGGCTTGTTGTGTCTCTGTGGTGTTCTCTCTAGTTCACGTTGTGTTGTGCATACCCTGGTCTTGTGTCTCAGTGGTGTTCTCTAGTTGACGTTGTGTTGTGCGTACCCTGGTCTTGTTGTGTCTCAGTGGTGTTCTCTCTAGTTGACTTTGTGTTGTGCGTACCCTAGTCTAGTTGTATCTCAGTGGCGTTCTCTCTAGTTGACGTTGTGTTGTGCGTACCCTGGTCTAGTTGTATCTCAGTGGCGTTCTCTCTAGTTCACGTTGTGTTGTGCATTCCCTTGGTCTTGTTGTGTCTCAGTGGTGTTCTCTCTAGTTGATGTTTTGTTGTGCGTACCCTGGTGTTGTCTCTGTGGTGTTCTCTCTAGTTCACGTTGTGTTGTGCGTTCCCTTGCCCTCATATTCTCGTCGTGTGTGAACGTGGCGTCGCAATGGTCAGCGGTATTGCGTTGCAATTTGCATGAACCACTCGTGAAATAACTTGACCAATATCTCATGCCACATCCCCCGATCCACATCTTCCCACATCCCATGTTCACAAGCCTAGCACCCAGAAAGACACAAACCGATCCAGAGTTAAATGAATGCTGCCACAAGCTGATGGGTAATTGCGGCCTGTAAAGCCAATAGGCGGATGGACTAAAACGTACTTTAAGTTTCGTATTTATTTAGAGATGTATATATTTGCTTACACTGCATTGATTTGCTTTAAACCACGATGCTTAACAGAACTGGCCGTGTGGCTTAGCTTGAGAGCCGGGCTGCTCGCAAGCAAGCGGAAGTTTGAGGTTTCAAACCCTGGTTAGGGTGGTGGGGGGGGTTGACTCAGCCTACCATCAACCCTCTGGAGTCGATAAATTATGTATCACTTTGCGGGGAAGTCAACAGGGGATTGTCATGTAGGTAGACTCGTGCCCGTCATAGGAACGTGGAATTTCCCCCACTGGCGTCTGCAGTGTGGTAAATAGGAAATGTGCAATACCCACTGCTTATTTGAGCAGGAAATCACTTCGACTTTTATATTGCCCATAATTCTTAACAGCAATGCATAATTAATCTGTATCCCATATCTCATTCTAAAACTCATCCCAAATATCACGGCTAATTGAAAATTGGCTCGCCCACAGTGTGTTAAACCACCACCATGCTGCAGGTCACACACACACTCGCATACTCACCCACTTGCTCATCCTCCCATCCGCTCGCACACTTACTCACCCGCCCACACACCTACTTTCTCACCACACTGCAGGTCACACACAACGCCTCTCACTCAACCCACTCACTCGCCGACAAAGACAAATATCTTCGTATAGTCCTAACAGCCTGTTTGGGGGCAAGTGCTGTTAGCTAGCCACTTACTCGCACACCCACTCGCCATACTGCAGGCCACACTCCCTCACCCACTCAAAAAAAAAAGATCCCGCGTATAGCCTTAACAGACTGTAGGGGCAAGTGCTGTTAGCGAGCACCTATGAAGGCCGGAACGGTACACGAACGAGGGGGTGGGTGGCCAGCACCATGCCCGACCGCCTTTGTCTCCCCAGTGGCGATGTTTACACACCGCACCAGGTACTCATTTAAGGCTGAGTCGACCTAGGGGAGGCTCAGGACCGGTTCAGATAATCCGTCACTGGTGTTAGCCGTGAGCGGGAATCGAACCCGGGTCGCCAGGTTCATAGCGCAGCGTGCTAACCGCTACACTACCGCTCCCCACTCAATGCACTCACCCACACACTCACTGACCACACTGCACTTCTCGTTTGGCCCTCTTCCCTCCACGCTGCTCCGCTTGGGAATTCCCTCCTCCCATCGTTCACTCTCGTTCCCCGAGCTCTTAATAACAATGACCTTGTGCTCTTCATCTTTTGCAAGTTTTATGGTGCTGGTTGTTGCTGGCTTTTGGGGGCAATAACAGTGTTGAAATGAATATCACCCCCCCTTTCCCTCCCCCCTCTGTCCCTTTCTTTCCACGAGTATGTTTGTTAACGTGTGACCTTGAGTCATTCTCACTCATTACGCGCGAGTGGTGTGTGGGAGAAAGGGTGAGAGTGGGTGTGTGGAGCGGTAGTGTAGTGGGTGGTGCGCTGCGCTACGAACCCTGAACTATAAAACTAAACTATTTTTTACAAATGTAAGGCCCCACTTGAGCTATATGGCTTTTTTTTCAGAAGTGACTTATCACAAATGAAAGCTCAATGAAGTGGCTTGTCACGTGGACATTTCTAGCAGAAAAATACCGCATGTCGAATCTAAATGTGAAGGGAAGAAACCGGAGGTCCCGGAGAAAAACTACACGACCACGGGGATAGAAAGAGAGAGAGACACACAACTCCAAAAATACAGCAGGCGTCGGTGTCGGGATGGAACCCACGACCTCCTGTATACCAGGCGAGGTAATTAACATCGAGCCACCGTGGTGCCTCCCCACCTGGGTCGGGGACTGAACCCAGTTTTTTCCCTCCTCGTTGGGCCCTGTCGCGTCGAACTCGGGGCTGCTGTTCACGGAATTTGTGTCTCCCCCCCCCCCCCCAACCGCCCTCTTCGTTTGGCGACCGGTGCCGTGCATCGAGCTCGCGTTGAGGTGTGATTAAAAAACAATTTTCACATTAACAAAAAAAATAAACCCGATGTCAGATCTCTCCCTCGACACGTTAACGTTTCTGATCTCTTCATCTAAGACGTATCTCGGCCCCCACACCCCCCCTCCCCTTGCGTCGCTCCTCCGTTATTCCGGTGTCAGCTCCCCCACTCCTTGATCCTTCTGCTCCCCCTGTTCCCTTAGCTCTGATCGCTCCCCCACCACTCCTCCCCCGTGAGGTGTGGGTTTTCCCTGATCCCCCTAACTCCCCCGCCCCCCCCACGCCCCCTAGCCGCTTGATCCCCTCTCCTCACTCCTCTCAGCCTAACCCCACGACCCCGCTCGTCTCGCCGTGGACGTTGCCATGGCGATTCCAATTAGCGGAGGCTCAGGCAGTTAGGTAGAGATGGGAGCTACGGGGGGGGCGACTGAACCAGCACGGATGTGCGGTTTGTCGGAGCTGGGTGTGGGTTGTGGGGAGCGGTGGTGTAGCGGTTAGCGCGCTGCGCTACAAACCCGGCGGCCCGAGTTCGATTCCTGCTCACGGCTAACATCCGTGACGATTACCTGAACTGGTCCTCAGCCTCCCCGAGGTCGACTCAGCTTCAAATGAGTACCTGGTGCGATGTGTAAAAAAACATCGCCACTAGGGAGACAAAGGCGGCCGGGCGTGGTACTGGCCACCCACCCCTCGTGTGCCGTTATTGCCTTCATAGGTGCTCGCTAACAGCAGTTGCCCCTACAGTGTTTAAACGCTATACAGGGTAGCTTTGTGGTACTTGCAGCGGTGATCGTGATGGTAGCAGTGTTAGTTGTGATTGAAGTGGTGTTGATGGTGGTTTGCAGTGTCAGTACTGATTTCGGTGTTGCTTGCCGCGTTAGTCGTGATTGAAGTGGTGTTAACGGAGGTTGCAATGTTAGCTGTAATTGAGGTGTTGGTGGTAGTTGCAGTGTTTGTTGTGATTTTGGTGATGTTGGTTGGTGAGACACAAGCGCGTTCCCGCTGCGTGGTGGAGGCAGTGTTGTTGGGGTTGTGGAGGTCACCCTCAGGGTCATTCTGGTCACTCGTGGTGGGTGGGGCTAGGCCCCGGGCCCCGTAATTTGGGGGAAATGAGCGCTGTTCGTCATCCCCTAATTGGTTACGCGAGTGCCTGTGCGGTGATTACAGAGTGCGAGACACGAGTCGGGCCCACCCTGAGGGCACACAGAGACACCCACTCTCACTTTATCTCCCTCCCCACTTTCGCGTCTCTTCAACACAAAATCTCTCACTTTCTCTCACAACTTTCACGTCTCTCCCGCCTCACTCTCACTTCTCTCCCACCTCACTCTCACTTTCTCTCCCTCCCCACTCTCATGTCTCTTCAACACAAACTCTCACTTTCTCTCCCTCCCCACTTTCACGTCTCTTCAACACAAACTCTCACTTTCTCTCACAACTCACTCTCACTTTCTCTCCCTCCCCATTCTCCCGTCTCTTCAACACAAACTCTCACTTTCTCTCACAACTCTCACTTTCTCTCCCACCTCACTCTCACTTCTCTCCCACCTCGCTCTCACTTTCTCTCCCTCCCCACTTTCATGTCTCTTCAACACAAACTCTCACTTTCTCTCACAACTCTCACTTTCTCTCCCACCTCACTCTCACTTCTCTCCCACCTCGCTCTCACTTTCTCTCCCTCCCCACTTTCATGTCTCTTCAACACAAACTCTCACTTTCTCTCACAACTCTCACATCTCTCCTACCTCACTCTCACTTCTCTCCCACCTCACTTTCTCTCCCTTCCCATTCTCACGTCTTTTCCTCCTCACTCACTTCCTCTCCCTCCCCACTCTCGCTTCCTCTCCCTCCCGCATTCTCACCTGCCCCCCTCAACTCTCCTCTCTCCAGGTTGTGTTCCTCTCCTGATTTTGTTCCGCTTCAGATTTTGTTCCACTTGGAATCCCCGTACCTCTCCACATAAATCATACCGGCCCGGATTCACTCCGTGCCACATTTATTCCGCCGCACGTTTTGCTCCGTACCACATTCGTTCCACTGCAGATTCAATTCCATTCCAGATTCGTTCCGCACTTTGATGATCGTTCCGCTCGCCATTGGTTCCACTCAGGATTGGTTCCACTGCTGGATTACCATCAACCGCTGCCCGCCGGGGTGGTTGTTGCCCGGTGTTGCCGGCGCGTGCCACAGCTGCGCTCCGTTAGTTAAGCTCATCGGAATGTAGGACGCCAGCGCTACCACAACCACCGCCGCTGCTGCCCCCCCCCCAAAGCCCCCTTTCCTGAAACCCCTGTGGCTAAATTTACCGGCCCGTGCCCCGGTTGGAGCAGGAATGTCTCACTTTGTGGAGTGGGGTACATGCCAAACCCCCGACAGGCCTCCGCCATATCCTCCCCCCCCACCAGACACCACTAATTACCACCGTGTGCCTCACCAACTACCACCGTACCCCAACAATCACTACCAGCTACCACCGTACCCCACCAAACGCCACCAGCTATCACCGGATTTCACCAATTGCCACCGTACCCCACCAATCACCACCAACTACCACCGAACCTAACAAATCACCACCACCTACCACCGTACCCCACCAACTACCACCGTACCCCACCAACTACCACCATACCCCACCAAACGCCACAAACTATCACCGTATTCGCCAATTGCCAGCAACTACCACCGAATCCAACAAATCGCCACCAATTACCCCACCGTACTCCACCAATCACCACCAACTACCACAGCACCCCACGAAACACCACCACCAACTGTCACTGTATTTCGCCAAATTGCCAACAACTACCACCGTACCCCCACCAATCACCACCAACTACCACCATACCCCATCGAACGCCACCGACTTCCCTTGCACCCCGCTGCGATGACGGGGAGCAATGCGAGGGATGAGGAGGGGAATGCGGGGTGGGGGGTTGCGTGCTCCAGATTGACGGCCGTTCACCGGCCCTCATCACCAACACGTGCGGACACCCGCTGACACTCGCCAGCTGCCCCCCCCCCCACCTCGCCACCCCCACCTCACCCTCCACAGCGATAAGATTCCACCTCTAGTCGGATTCTTTGGCGGGCGCCGCGTTCATCCGGCTCGGCCTGGTTTTTTTTTCGTTTACGGCTGCAGCTTTCGGCTGGATCTTGAATCTTTTATGAGGGGAGCGCCTGGGCATAGAAGTGCATGTTCCTGGGGTGGTTGGGTGGGGGGGGTACTCTGTGTGTCTCTGTCTCTCGGTGTGGTTGGCTGGGGGGATGTACTCTGTGTGTCCCTGTGTCTCACGATGGTTAGGTGGGGGGCTACTCTGTGTGTGTGTGTCTCTCTCGTGGTGGTTGGGTGGGGGGCTACTCTGTGTGTCTCTGTCTCTCGTGGTGGTTGGGGGAGGGGTACTCTGTGTGTCTCTGTCTCTCCTGGTGGTTGGGTGAGGGGTACTCTGTGTGTCTCTGTCTCACGGTGTGGTTGGGTGGGGGGTACTCTGTGTGTCTCTGTCTCTCCTGGTGGTTGGGTGAGGGGTACTCTGTGTGTCTGTCTCTCCTGGTGGTTGGGTGGGGGGTACTCTGTGTGTCTCTGTCTCTCGCGGTGGTTGGGTGGGGGGTTACTCTGTGTGTCTCTGTCTCTCGCGGTGGTTGGGTGGGGGGGTACTCTGTGTGTCTCTGTCTCTCGTGGTGGTTGGGTGGGGGGTACTGTGTGTGTCTCTGTCTCTCGCGGTGGTTGGGTGGGGGGTTACTCTGTGTGTCTCTGTCTCTCGCGGTGGTTGGGTGAGGGGTACTCTGTGTGTCTGTCTCTCCTGGTGGTTGGGTGGGGGGTACTCTGTGTGTCTCTGTCTCTCGCGGTGGTTGGGTGGGGGGTTACTCTGTGTGTCTCTGTCTCTCGCGGTGGTTGGGTGGGGGGGTACTCTGTGTCTCTGTCTCTCGTGGTGGTTGGGTGGGGGGTACTCTGTGTGTCTCTGTCTCTCGCGGTGGTTGGGTGGGGGGTTACTCTGTGTGTCTCTGTCTCTCGCGGTGGTTGGGTGAGGGGTACTCTGTGTGTCTGTCTCTGGATGGTTGGGTGGGGCGGTACTCTGTGTATCTCTGTCTCTCGTGGTGGTTGGGTGGGGCGGTACTGTGTGTATCTGTCTCACGGTGTGGTTGGGTGGGGGGCTACTCTGTGTGTCTCTGTCTCTCGCGGTGTTTGGGTGAGGGGTACTCTGTGTGTCTCTGTCTCTCGCGATGGTTGGGTGTCGGGGATCTCGGTGTGACTGTGGAGATATCTGACTTTGGAGGTCTCTTGTCTTCTTTGAGGGTTTCTCTACACTTTTGGGGTGGTATGGTGACCTCTGTGTGATTGTGATAGTCTCTGTGTGTTGGGGGGGTCTCTGTGCCTGAAGCATTCTCCCTCACGTCTGTGGATGTCTTTGTATCCCGCACCTCCAGTTAGCATGGTTGGCTATGGAAGAAGTTCAACGTGCACACAGATGTGGGGAGATTTCCGTGTCTCTCGGAGTCTCTCTGTGCCACTGTGCAGGTTGCTGTATGTCTGGGGTGGTGGAGGGGGGGGCGGTATCTGGTGGGGTGGGGTGGCTCTCACCGTGCTACCAAGAGGGTCAGGTGGGGTCTCTTACGCCGCGAGGGCTGTGTGCACTCGGCAATGGGGATCTCTGTGAAGGGGTATCGGTTGCTCCCTCGGTAATCCCCTCTTTCGCCCGTACGCCGCGACCGACCGACTTGGCAGCGCAAATGGCTGGCGTGTGCGCCCGCGATAAAAGCCTCATTGGGTAAAATTGGAAACGTTTTAAAAATTTCCCTAACCGCACAACAACAACAACACCACCACCACCACCACCAAAAAACTGGAAATTCTGCACGGCAAGTTTCCGGCTCAAGGTTTCGATCACGTGTGCCGACCTCCTCACGTCCTTCCACCTGCCACCCCCTCCAAGGGCACCTCTTTGTTGGCCTCCCACGGCTTCCTGGTTTAGCCTCGGCCCTGGAATTGAACCGTGACCTCCGACGACGACGAGCCATTCCCACAAACAGGAACATTTCTCGTTTTTCTTTTTTCGATTTAACACAGCGCCCATTCACTTCCTCTTCTGTAAAAAAAAAATTCCTGTCTGCCCGTGGCGATGGTGATTTTGGGGAAATTACCAGTAATTATTTAGGGTCATAGGCAGGAGGTGGGGGGTGCGGGGGTTGGGGGCGGTGGGGAGGGAGTGAGGAATGAGCAGGGGGGGAGGCTGATGCCTGCAACCCCTGAAAACGCACCCCCTCTATGACCTCGGCCATTCATGGAAGCTAAGGCAGGTATCAGGCCCGGTCGGTATCTGCGCGAGTGACCAGCTGATGGGGGTGATGACGACGATGATGATGATGGGGATGTTTGTCCCGAGCCGTCGTCTTTGTCTCTGTGCGAGAGCGAGCGAATCCCGAGCGTCCGCGTTTGGGCCAGGTTTTGCGCCTGGTTGGAACGATTGTGTGACACACGATGGCATTGCGGGGGACACAAACATTTCCCACGTTACTGCAGGAGAGAGAGAGGTCCCCTCCTGCAGCAGGAATCTTGAGACTCGTCGAGGCATTCCGGGGTCTAATGAAAGGGCATGCCACGCGCGTGTGTGCAATAATAATACTAATAGAATAATAATACTAACCAACCATAACTAACTATTCATATCTATTCATATTTTACCAGGTCAGGCCCGCTGAGCAATATAGCTATTTATTCACAAGCGACCCTGGCCATCGCAAATGATAGCTGAACGAAAGTGGCTTATCGTAACGTGCACATTTCTGGCGTTCAAATACTCTGAACGCGTGACGTTGATTCTAAACATGGAGGGGCAAACCGGAGAGAAAAATCCACGCTACCGCGGTGAGAAAAAGAGAGACACGCAGATTCCAAATATACAACAGGCTTCAGGGTCAGGATCGAACCGCGACGATCTCCTGCATACCAGGCAAGGTAGTTAACATCTCGCCACCACGGCGGCGTAATAGAATGATGGTCGTTTGCCGCCACGGTCGGGTGACCCCCGCCGCGTCCCCCTCCGCCGTCGCATCGTTCATCGTGCCCTCGGCACCGCGCGCGCCGACCAACTTTGCCGACGCTGCAGGAACGTCTCCGACGGCGGAGTCGTCACCGTTTGCCTGCGCCAGGCACTTTCGCTGGCGGCGGTGGTTGGTGGTGGTTGGTGGTGGCTGTTGTCGATGGCTGTCGTCCTTTTGTTTGCGGTCATTGCCACCGTGGGTTTATTAGTGCCTCGTTGTTTTGCGTTGGGAATTTGTTGACGGTGCAGTCGGGGTGCCCTCCCCCCACCACCACCACCACTGTCGGTGGAGAATTGACGCTCTGCTAGAGCTGAGGCACGAGTGTGTGCGGTGAGTGTGTAGTGTATGTGGTGAGAGTGTGTAGTGTGTGTGTGCGGTGTATGTGGTGAGAGTGTAGTGTGTGCGGTGTGAGTGTGTGGTGAGTGTGTGATTCCGGAAACACCCCCCTCGTGTGCAGTGCCGGCCTTCATAGGTTCCACTCGCTAGCAGCACTTTCCCCAACAGTCTGTTACGGGCTATAAGGGGAGCGGGGTTATTGTTTTTTGTGAGTGATTGTTGCGTGTGGTTGTTGTGTCGATGCGAGTGTGCAGTGTGGTGTGAGTGTGTGGGATGGAGTGTGCAGTGTGGTGTGAGTGTGTGGGATGGTGTGTGGATGTGAGTGTGCAGTGTGGTGCGAGAGTGTGACATGGAGTGTGCAGTGTGGATGCGAGTGTGTGGGATGGTGTATGTGTGAGTACGCGGTGTGGTGTATGTGTGTGAATGCACGGTGTGGTGTATGTATGAGCGTTGTTGGGTTATGTGCGAGTGTGTGGGATGGTGTGTGGATGAAAGTGCTGTGTAATGAGTGTTTTGGGTGAGAAGTGCTTGGCTAACAGCACTTGCTCCGAGTCTGAAGGCTATGTCGGAGGATCTTTGTCTTGGGGTGAGAGGAGTGTGAATGCTGTGTTTATATGTGGAGTTTGTTGTGTGAGTGGTGTTAGTGTGTGAGTGGTGTGGTGTTAGTGTTTATTTGAAAATGTTCAACGAGGAAACAACCTTGTGCGATGAGATCTCTCCTTCACAGATGTCTAGGGGATACTGTGTGTGTGTGTGCGCGCGTTGTGTGTGTGCGCGCGTTGTGTGTGTGCGCGCAACTGTTCTGTATGGGGAGCGGTGGTGTCACGGTTAGCGCGCTGCGCTACGAACCCGGCAACCCAAGTTCGATTCCTGCTCACCTCCAACACCAGTGACGATTATCTGAACCAGTCCTGGGCCTCCCCTAGGTTGACCGAGCCTCAAATGAAGACCTGGTGCGGTGTGTAAATACATCGCCACTGGGGAGAAAAAGGCGGCCGGGCGTGGAGCTGTCCACCCACCTCCCCGTGTGCCGTTTTGGCCTTCATAGGTGCTCGCTAACAGCACTTGCGCTACAGTGTTTTAGGGCTGTACGGGTGATCTTTGTCTTGTGTTTTTATATGTGACATTGTGCGTTTGTCTTTAGCGTGTCTCGCTGTGTGTGTTTATGAGCGTGCGTACGCTTCAATGTACAGTATGGGAATATTTTAATCCGTCCTGGGTCTTCCACCTAGATCTGCTCAGCCGTAAACGAGTAACTAGTGCAATGTGTATCATCAGCAGTGGAGAGACAAAGGTGGCCAGGGCGTGCTGCTGGCACTTGCCCCAACAGCCTGTCAGAGGCTAAACGGGGGATCTTTATCTTTTGTGCCTTTCATTTTGTGTGTGTCACTGCCTTTGTGGGTCTTTGTGTTCTCATTGTCCATAATCACTGTGTCTATCACTCTGTGTGTCCTTTGTGTGGGGGCGGGAGTTTCACATATTGAGAAACCTCGCACTCAACATTTCCAAAACCATCTTAAAATACATAGGGGCTGTCACTTTAAAGGTTGATTGTCTATTGTGTTTTTCATTTCAGAAGATATTGCCTAATTATGGAATTATCCGGTGGCTTGACGCTTACAGGAAACTGAATTTCACCATTGTCATGACCACCACGACCACGATCCCAGGGGTGGATTAGGTATAGTTTTGAGTACGTCGCGACACCGTCGCACGGTAATCCGCGAGCATTTTGTTTGTTCCCCTGCGCGCAAGGCACGTGAACGGCTCGGGCGCTATCCGAATAGCAGATCGCAACTTCCGCCGCACGCTTTACGCGCCGAGTTAAATGCCCAACTTTCACGGTCACACGAACGATTCGCCCCTCCCCCCGCATATTCGTTGACTGATAAGTACGTCCGCAGATGTGGAAGTAGCGTGCGCGGTTGTTTGCGTGTTTGTTATTAGTGTATGATGTGCGCGCGCTGTTTGGCAATGTGCATGTGTTGTTTGTATATGTGTGTAGTGTCCTCTGTGTGTGTGTGTAGCGCACACTCAGCCGGAGACGAGGTAGTTGCAGGAGGCAGGCACCTTCTCTCTCTTTATGTCCGTTACACAAACTCTGGCCGTTCTCACTCGCACGGATCGCCTCCTCTCTCGACCACGTTGCCGTACAAGCCGGCCTAGACACAACCCTGAGCGCGTTGCACCGACGGCGTCGACCGAGACGGCCAACTACTGTTCGGCCGCGCAATGATCGGTCGACGGCGGCAGCGACGAGACGAGTCCACTCCCAGAACCGGCAGCCCGGAGCTCTCCCTCTCCGCTGCTTTTATTCCCCTGGGCGTGGCCTGGCTGCACTCTAGCCGCGTGCCCCCCTTCTCGAACCCGCTAGAGGGTTCCAGTGGCCTCCCGATGAGGTCTTCCGTGACCCTTGCCCCTAGTTCCTCCGCCCTGCCGGCACACACACATACCGTGTATATGCTCGATGGCGTGTGCGCTAACTGTCCACCGCAGATGACGCTGCTGGACAGCAGTTGGCGCTGTGTCACTACACGTGTAATGTGCGTGTGAATGCGTGCGTCTTAGTTTTTGTGTGTGCGTTTGTGCGCGCGTGATTATGTGCATATGGGGGGAGCGCAAGTGTGGCGGTTGGCGCGCTCCGCTCCAAACCCGGCGACCCGAGTTCGATTCCCGCTCACGACCAAAACCAGTGATTATTTGAACCGGTCCTGGGCCTCCCCTAGGTCGACTCAGCCTCAGATGGGTACCTGGTGCGGTGTGTAAACATCACGACTGTGGAGACAAAGGCGGTCGGGCGTAGTGCTGACAACCCACCCCCTCGTGTGCCCAGCCTTTGTAGGTGCTTCCCGCTAACAGCACTTGCCTGTGTAGGCTACACAGAGAATCTTGGTATTTGTGGGAGCTGTGGTTTTGTGGTCAGTGCACTGTTTTTGCAAACTCAGTGACGTTTATTTCCTCACCGTGATTAACAAAGCAATAACAATAGCAACGTTATGTACGTGCGTAATGAGCCACTAACGTAACAACAGATGCCTCAGATTGCAGTGGTCCAACAACATCCGGCGAGAGCAATATAAGGAGCAGTCCGCGGTGGTGAGATGTTATCTCCCTCCCCTGGTGTGCAGGAGGTCTTTGCTTCGGGCCAGATCCTGACGCCTCTATTCTTGGAGTTTCCATGTTCTCCCTGTGGCCGGGTGGATTTTTATTCGGGTCCTCCGGTTTTTCCCCCCCACAAACGTGCGTTGAGATTGTTTGGCTGCGATAAATGTCTACGTGCCAAGCCACTTCGTTGAGCTATCATTTTTGTCCAGGTTGCTTCTGCAAGAGTTTATAGCTCGGTGGGCTTTACTTGGTAACATAAAATAGTTTAGTTTTAGTTTAGGCCTGGACCTATCCTGTTATAAAACAAATAAGCGAACAATACGTCTCCTCCCTCACACATTTGTCCCGCCACGTGAATAAATACGTGGGCGTTTTCGTTTTACAAATCCCATCACCTTCTGGGGGAGTGCATCATTTCAGCAGCATTGGTTGAAGACACGCAAACACTTTGGACAGCACGAGTTGTGTTTGCCTGAACTTCTGCTGGGTACTAATAGGGGGTTTCCCCCTTTTTTCTGGCAACAAAACTGACACCTTTTGCAAGGAATCATGCTTACAGTAACCACAATACTTGCAGTCAAATGCAAACAAAAAACAATACTCTGATAATTTATGCATTGTCTTTGAAACTGATTGGTCCACACCAGAGACAGCTTTCTTTGGAGCCTAGTCTCATATGGTGTTCGACCAGATGACGCCGAAAGGCGCACAGTTCAAAGAAAACGCACTACCAGAGTAATGAAAAAAGGGGAAAAACCTATTAGTATATTTTGGTACTGGCAAAGGAGGTCCCATGATGTAGATTCTGCTGGGTACACTGCCTGATGTTCATCGGCACAGGAGAGACAAAGGTGGCGCTGTGCCAGCCTTATAAATAGGTGCTCGCTAACATCACTTTTCTCCAAAGGTGTATATACGTCTACACACGGTGATCTTTGTCTCTGGTTATAGAAACCCTTCAGCATTTCTGTGGGAGTTTGTGGTGTGTGTAGTTCATGTCTGTGTGAGACTAATAGCAATCTTAGATGCGTGCTGTTACGGTTCCACCTGAAGACGGATGCTTGTGTCCGAAACGTCGTGATTTTTATTTTATTTTACTTTTATTCATTTTAATTTTTTACCTACGTGACTTTACCGAAAAAACCTAAGAATATAATGGCAATCTGTGTGTGGTGTGTGCATGGTATGTGCAATTTCTGTGGGTATGTAGTTAATGTGTACGTGTGTGTGTGGTGTGATTTACGTCTGTGTGCAATGCGCAATTCATTTCTGTCCGCGTGTAATTCTCGTCCGTGCGAGTGCGTGTGCGATTTACGGCTTGTGTGTGCGAGTGCGATTGTGTGTAATTCATGTCTGTCTGTCTGCCCGCGAGTGTGTGTGTGTGTGATTTACGCGCGAGTGTCTGTGCGAGTATAATTCATGTTTGTGTTCGCGGTGATGTCACGCTAATGCCGGTCCTCCCTCCTCGAGATGCCTTTGTTTATTGACTCTGTCAGCGCATGTGAAGTTAACCGTGTCTGGGCGGCCGTTGGTGTCTCTAAGCGATGGGACCACTCCTGCCAGCTCTTGGCCTCCAGCCCTTAAGGGTCATGACCCCGACTGCCTCCCCCTAACCTCCACTCTACGTGTCACCAAGTCTCGCCTTTGGGTCTCCGAGTCTCTCTTTGGGTCTCAGAGTCTCCCTTTGGGTCTCCGAGTCTCCCTTTGGGTCTCCGAGTCTCCCTTTGGGTCTCCGAGTCTCTCTTTGGGTCTCCGAGTCTCCCTTTGGGTCTCAGAGTCTCCCTTTGGGTCTCAGAGTCTCTCTTTGGGTCTCAGAGTCTCTCTTTGCGTCTCCGAGTCTCCCTTTGGGTCTCCGAGTCTCTCTTTGGGTCTCAGAGTCTCTCTTTGCGTCTCCGAGTCTCCCTTTGGGTCTCCGAGTCTCTCTTTGGGTGTCCGAGTCTCCCTTTGGGTCTCTGAGTGGGTGTCTTGGGGGACAGTAGTGAGAGTTTGTCGTGGGAAGTGAGAGGTGGAAGTGAGTGGGTGGTGAGCGCGCGAGCTGAGCTTGCATGATGGGTGTGTTGAGAGTGCAGAGCGAGTTGTGCGCGTGAACAGTGTTTTGAGTCGGTGGTGAGGATGCATTGTGTCGTGAGCGAGCATGTATCTGTGTACGTTGAACTTCTTTTGCACCGTACGTGCTAATCGGAAGTTTCGGGGAAGGACAACAACACTAAACACAAAAATCTGTTATAAATAAATTAGTTTTCAATCTAAAAAATTCGTTTTCAACTTAAACAAAATATAGGGATTTGTTTTGGGTTAGATGGCGTAGATAGAGCAAATTGTAAATGTTGTGGATTATCTCTCCAACACACCGGTTAGTGCTGTACTAGTGACGAATTGGCATGTTCTGTTTACGTGACAACCCTTACTAGTTGGCTGTGTCGGGTGGTGGCGGATTTAACAACATATATTTACGCGATCTAACCCTAAAAAAACCCTGTTATGGAGTTCTAAAGAAGTTGGTTTTCAGTCTAGATATACAAGAATTTTCAATAAAGCATGCCGAAGTGAGAGTGGGTGGTTGAGGATGCATGGATGAGTAGCAAGAATGGTTGGTGAGACAGTGGGCGTAGTGAGCGAGTGGTGGTAGCGAGTGAACTTGAGAATGCCCGGCGAGCAAGAGTGATGCGATGAACGATAGTGGTGCAATGAGTGAGTGTTGCGATGAGCGAGAGTAATGCGGAGTGAGTGACGCGGCGAGCGAGAGTGACGCGGAGTGTGTGACGCGGCGAGCGAGAGTGGTAGATTCCTGCTGCTCCGTGTGAGCAGCAGGTCCTTAGGTTTCGGTACCACGTTAAGCACGGAATCATGTGGTGGTGGGGAGCGGCACGAGTAGAGAGAGAGAGAATCGGAATCTCTATCAGAATCTTTATGTAGACTGGTGGAATCCGATGAGACGTGATGCTCTTTCTGACACTTGTTCGGTAAAGATGCACATTGACGGGGATAGATGCACGATTAGAGAATCACTGGGAGCGAGAGAGACATGCACAGGGAGTGCAAGATGGCACGGGGAGAGCAAGAGAGAGATGAACAGAGCGAGAGATGGCACGGAGAGAGCGAGCCAATGAGAGAGCGAGATGGCACGGGGAGAGCGAGAGAGTGAGAGAGAGAGCCATGGGGAGCGAGAGACCCCTTGTGGCTACGATATATCGGCGTCTGGGTCTCCTAATGACGCCGCACGGAAGTTCACCGAGTCCGCGACGAATCTTTTATCAACACCGCCTGGAATGTCGCAACCTCCTAGTGGCTGCAGGGGTCACGTGACCAATGACCCGCCACACCAAACGAACGTGTAAAATCCCCCCGTACGATTTGCATGAATCCAGGGTGCAGATACAGCCACGTCCCATCATCAAGACTCTGGATAGACCGGTGGCACACAGGCATCTTGGGTGGGGGGGAGGTGTTAAAGGAACCTATCTCTTATTTATGTTTACAGTTCCTAAACAGAAAGAGTCGAGGTGAAACAAACATTGCTTTTGGCGTTGTTCTGTGGTTTACCGCTGTTGTTGAGACAAGGCCATAGAGGAGGCTGCCTCTGGTGTAGGCCAATCTGTCTCAAAGACAATGCACGCATTGTTATCCAAAAGCAGTGTTTGTTTGCGTGTTTTGCCACAAGCATGTGTGCTTAATGCAGCATTGATGCAGGCCTTTGCAATAGGTGTGCCTATTTGGCGTTTGAGCAACTTAACACAGCTCCTGTGTGTTATTGCCGGAAAGGCTAAAAAGGCTTTGGTCTCTTTTTTCATTTTGATACCGGCAACAAAATGGGTCCCATGGGATATCCATGGCGGGTGTTTTGCGTTCACCAAAGAGTCGAAGCAATTTTTGTTTTGTTGAATCGGCACGTTGGCCCTGAGTTCATGGGATAGAGAGGGGACGTGGGCGGGGGGCGGGGGTGGTGGCAGTTTATTAAAAGCATTCTGCGATAATATTCACGGCCGAGGCACTCTGGGTTAGGGTTAGGTCTGCGGGTCGGTCACGTGGGCCAGCTTCGTCAGAAGAGGTTCACGGTCCGACCGCCCTGCAGGCCGCCCCGGTTGAATCCTGCGGTTACGTGACGACCGCAACGATCGTACGGGGCTGTCCGCTTCGCGCTGCACGTCAAGGGGTCCCGTGACGTCGTTCGCAACGAGAGATATAAAAAAACACGATTGCCCTCATAATCGCTTAATTGGGATTTCGCGCGCCAGCGGCCCTCGTCAACGCCCTGCCCTCGAGAGCTTTTGGCGGGGACCTGCGCGGGATTCGCTCGGTTCGTCGAAGCTCGGGCTCAGCGCGAAGGCGCCGCCGTGCCTCGCAGGGCCGGTGCAGGCGGCCGGTCGGAGGGCGCGCACGGTTGCCGTGCGGTTAAAACCGAATCGAAATGGTCCGTGCGTAAGTCGGTTAAGTCATCGCCCGCAACACCGATGAACACGGCGGGCGGGCCCGGCTCCTTTCCGCATCGCGCAGCGCTTGCAGACGTGTTTTCTGCGGCCGTCTGGAACGCTCTCTTTTTCGGAAGCCACTGGAGCTATGCACTTTTAAATCATCTCGATCGAACACTCGTTTCTCTCGAACCGCTCTTTGCGTTTAGTTTGTCCCCCCCTGCCCCCACCTCCGATTAGTGCGGTTGGATACGTACGGTGCGAAAGACGTTCAACACACATGCATACGTCGGAACCCTTTGACGTGTGCCGCTCAGCCGACGGGGTGCGTGCTGGTGGTGACCAGTATTAACCGTCAGGTTCGTACTGCGGTGACCCCGCGAGGGGTTCACCAGGGCGCCCGCCGGGCTCCGAACCGTGAACCTCTTCAACAAAGTGCCCTTTTCACCGGGCTTCCACGGTGGTGGTGGGGGTGACATCATCGAAGGCCTAATCCCCCACCCCCCTCCAGTGGGCAGCAGCAAGATCAGCAATTGTGACATCACCGCCATCAACCACCGTTGATGATGCCCCCCCAATCCCTCATTGTCTGCGTGTGTGTGGTCGGATGACTCACACGGATTCCCAGCATCGTGTGCCCTCTTGGCTCCTCTGTGATTCACTTGCCCATTAAGAGGCGCCAGGGCCGTGCTTAAATCTCTATAAATCCCCCTGAGTTAGCGGCGGGCGGGCGAGAGAGGAATTGCCGACACTGCAGTGGGTTCGAGATGCTTTTCTCAGGTCTGGGCAGGCAGTGGAGGGTGAGGATGGGTGGTGGGGGTTTGTGAGTTTGGGGGGGGAGTGGTGGGGTGGGCGGTGGTGCCGCAGTGTGCGTCGCGCAGTTTTCGTTCCGTCGCGTTCTTTTGTGTGTGCGCTGCGCGTGTCACGTCGAGTTGTTCTGTTGTTGCGTGTGTTGTGCCTATCTCCTGCGTGTCTTTGTGGTGCGGGTCTCGTGTAATGTGTGTGTCATGCGTGTCTCGTGTGCGTCTCGTGTGTTTGAATGGTTGTTGACGAGTCACTTTTGCTGCAGGATGGTTGCTCTATTGTCGTCGTCTCTTCTTCTGTCCATCGCTGCCTGAAGGGACGGCCACACAGTTCAGTTGGTGCTGGTCAAAACAATAACACGGGGGGGGGGGGGACACACGCATGCACTTCTCTTTGAATTGGTGGTTTCGACAAGGCTGTGTGGAGCAATGTACATGTAAATTGGGTGGTCACATGACATGCACGCAAGGCACGATGGGATGGGAGTCGTGACCTCCTGCTGATGGTGATCCTTTGCTCTGTGCGTTGTGAAGCTTTGTTCCAGCCTACGCATTCTCCTCTTGTGAGGTGGGGGTTTTTTTTATATAATTTACACAAATTAGGCCGCGTAACCATCCGGCCATTTTTCCGTTAAACAGCCCCTCCCCCACCCGACACACAATTATAGTGTGTAACTAAAAATAGATTTTTTTGTTTGTTCCTGGGTCGTAAGTGTTATTTTATAATTGCTTATGCCTCCAAAGTACAGAAAATGGCTTATTCCCCACAAACTTTGCTTTTGTGTCCAGGACAGATAAAAAAAAAATATTTACCTATTTTCTTTGAGAAAACGTGTGCATTTGTGGGGAATAACAGCCATTTTCTATACTTTTGAGGCATAAGCAATTAAAAATTAACACTTACTACCCAGGAACAAAAATTGTGTTACATCGTGTTATCACCGTTTGGGCCTCGCCTCGCCGCCTTGGGCGGAAGATTTGACAGAACGGATCCCTGAGCCCCCCCCCGTTCCCCCAAAGTTGTTGGCGATTGAGAACAAAAGCGCCGACAGTCTCTCCGCTCGAAAACCACCTCTCCTCGACGCGTCTTCCAGGGAGTCGGCGGAAAGTCTGAACACAAAGTCCCGAAATGATCATTATCGCGACTCGCGAGTGTCGTCGACTGCAAGCGCGCGCTCAATTCACGCGGGGAAATGCGCACCCCACCCCCTGCTTGTGGTCGCCACTCACTCGGTGTGACGGCGAGCCCACTCACCCCCCGCTTTAAACCCAGATGCACGGTATTCAGGACGGAGGTTCGTGGATTTTTGTGTACCCCCCCCTTCCTTGCTCTCGCGTCGTGGTTTGTGCTTTGTACCGGGCTCCTATTGAAATATAAAAAACTAAAAATGACACTGGGAGTGGCGGGATGCGGTGCCCGCGCTAGCTCCGACCGTTCGTCTCGCGCCACCGCACATCGTCCACGCATCAACGAGCCCACGCGCTAACGAGCACGACCTCGCTAACGAGCACGACCCCCCCTCGTCCGCCTGTGCCCCCCCTTCCCCACCTCCTACCCCCGCCAGTGCCGTTTGAGAGCTGCGGCGAGGCCGTGGAGCTGAGCACCAGCGACCGGCGCTTCACGCTGGAGGCCGACGGCAGCCTGCGCGCCGCACGGACCCTGCGCCTGTCCCGCCGGCCCCTGCACCTCACGGTGAGGGCCCGCGCCGTCGGCAGCGGCCGCACCTGGGAGAGCGCCGTCAAGCTGGTGCCGGGCAAGGCCAAGCGCCGTTCCAAGAACAAGGTGAGGACATGGGGGGGGAGGGCTTGTGCGTTTTGGCGGGGGTGGGGGGGTGCGTTCATCGTCACCATCGTCACCATGGTCACCACCGTCACCATCGTCACCATCGTCAGCCTTGATCGATCCACTCCTGGATGGCGGCATTCCGAAAGCCATCGCCATCTCTCACGGGTCCTGCGCTAACTAACTATAAGCTTATTTATTTATTTTAAAAAGGTAAGGCCCGTTGAGCTACGTAGCTCTTTTTCAGAAGCGACCTGGCTACCACAAATGATAGCGCAACGAAGTGGCTTATCATCGTGTGCAAATGTATAGCAGCCAAACACTCTAAACGCGTGACGTTGGTTCTAAATGTGGAGGGAAAAGCCGGAGGACACGGAGAAAAATCCACGCGTCCACAGGGAGAACGTGAAAACTCCAAATATACAGCAGGCATCAGGGTCGGGATTGAACCCACGCCCTCCTGTATACCGGGCGAGGTAGTTAACATCTCACCACCCTGCGATGTGACTCGTCTGGTCACTGCACAGGAGGCTGATCTCTCTCTTTTTCTCTGGGTGGAATGGGTAAATAAACAACTGTACAACCGTAGTATGATTATTATTATTCCCGATGTTATCAGTGCTGCATACTTGGCTGGCACGGTGCAAGTGGCAGCTGCAGCGCTGGGTGTTAACCTTCATTGACCCCTGGAAGTGGGTGTTGGGGGGGATAGGGGAGGGGGCCCGTGGGATCAAGGGACCAGCGTGACCTTGCTGATCGAGCCGCTGCAGCTGGAGGAGAAGGAGGAGGAGGGAGCATGAGTCAGGGGGTTTGCTCTCTCACTCCCGCACTCTGGTGGGGAGCCGTGCCGATACCCCCCCCCCACCCCATACTTGAGCCCATACCCCCGCAGAGCAGCGGAATGAGTGCTGCAGTATTGCACTCAGTAGAGCGCCCGAAGGGGTTGGGGGGTTGGTGGTGGGGGGGGGGTGTCGATGATAACAGCGCCAGCTGGAACGGGGGTGGAAGGTGAGGATCGAGCGTTGCACGCGTGAGTTGGTGGTGGGGGAGGAGTCGTGGTTTTGGGGGGGGGGGAGCTGCTGGCTGACAGGTTGGAGGGGGGTGTCAATCCCCCATGGATTGGGGTTTGCGTGACAGCCCTCCAAATCCCTCTACCCCTTCCACTGCTTCCCCCCACCCCACCAACCTCCAACCCCCCCACCAACCTCCCACCCCCCCCACCAACCCACGACCTCCCCACCCCACCAAACCCTCCAACCCCCCAGCAGCACCTGTGGCGAGGGTGACGGTGCCACTTTGGAATCCGTGCTGGCACAATGGCCGAGTGTTCTTACCTCCGTCTGCCATCCTCACCACCGCCACCACCACAGCTGTTCCCTCCCTCTCCCATGCCCCCCCCCCACCCCGCTCCACACCGCCTTAACGGATCACTTCCTGCACCACGCAGCTTTGCGTCGTGCCTAATGAGCACCGGGGGTTAATTGAGTCCACGACCTCTGACCCCCTCCTTGCCCCCCCCCCCCCCCCACCGTATAACCGGAGTGGCTGAACGCAGCGTTTGAAGTAGCGTTGAGACGACAGAGAGGTACTGCTGCGATGTATCGTACACAAAGCGAAGGAGGGACGTGAGCACGCCTTGTAGGAGCGCAGTTCCGGTGTGAGCAACGTGTCCTCACCACGCGTAAGTTTTTATCCGCAGCCAGCGTTACGATTCGGAGTTTATTTTCCGGGCTTAGGCCGCTCAACGATCCGGCCAAATTTGTGTCGTTAAGAACACCCCCACCACCTGAATCGGCGTGGTTATAATGAGCTCGTTATTCTTAATTTCGCCTCGAAATTGCAGATTAGAGGTCGGAGGGCAATTAAACTATTTCAAACTAGGGGCTATATAGCTCGTTTTCAGAAGCGTCCTGGCCACAAATTATAGCCCGATGAAGTGGTTTATCACATGCACATTTTTAGCATCCAAATACTACTCCCAAGCACACGTTGATTCTAAATGTGGAGGGAAAACCTGCAAGAACTGTAGAAAAATCTACGCGACCACGAGGAGAACATGCAAACTTTAAATACACAGGCACTGTCAGGGTCGGGATCGAACCCACAACCTCCTGCATACGAAGCGTGAGGTAGTTAACATCTCGCCACCGTGGAGAAACGTGAAGTAAACAACTTGGCACACACGGCAATCTTCAGGTTCAAGGGCCGAGGAAAATGGGACCGGTTGGCCGGTGTTGGTGTTGTCCACACGTGGCCCAACGCAACCAACGTTGCTTGTAGAATCCGTAACGTTGACCGCGAAACAGAGGTCGCAAACGGGTTTTGATTCCTTACCCGTACCCGGCCACACCAGGGTCGCAAACGGGTACCCGTACCTGTACCTGGCCGGGTACGGGTAGCCGGGTATTGGGTAGGGTACGGGTATCGGGTACCCGGTTGCGACCTCTGCCGCGAAACCCCCCCCCCCCCCCCCACGTGATGAAAGGGGGGGGGGGGGGGGCCTGGGTGGATTTCGAGTGGTGAGGTGCGGCAGTCACAAAGTCGCATGAGAGAGAGAGTGGGCCGTGTGCGTCGTCACCGTTTGCGTCGTTCTAACGGACTCGCCGCACTGCTGCCCTTCCGCCGCTTTGCCTCGCAGGGAAAGCACGGGGGCACGCCCAAGCAGGAGATGGAGGAGATGGAGCGCGAGGAGCACGAGGAGGAGCACGAGGCGGTGGGCGTCGGCGCTGCGGGGGAAGAGGAGGCGGCGGCGCACGAAGACGACGGCAGCGTGCTCATGTTCCACCAGCTGCGGCGCGGCAAGCAGCACCGGCAGAAGCGCGGCTGGGTCATCCCGGCGATCAACGTCCCCGAGAACGACCGCGGGCCATTCCCCAAGCAGCTGGTGCAGGTAAAGGCCCCCTCTACCCCTCCCCCCTTCCACTCCCCCCGCCCCCCCACCGGTGTTTTGGCACGCGGCGGAGGAAGACCACAGGGTGGTAGCGGCAGTTCGGCGGTGGTGACGCTCGCACCTCGCAGCAAGAAAGGGGGGCCTGGGATCGATTCCCAACTCGGGTGGCCTGCTGCCTACATTCACCCCCCTGTTCAGCAGTGTGTGAATGTCATGCGTTGGTGAGTGTAAGGGTGAATGTGTGTGTGTGTGGCATGTGGTGTATGTATCTCTGGGGTTTGTGGTGTATTTAGCATGCAATATATCGGCATGTGATGTTTGTGTGTGTGTGTGTGTTTACATGTATATATGTTGGGGGAGCGGTGGCCGATTGGTTAGCACGCATTGCGCTCTGAATTTGGTGACGTGGGTTTGATTTCCACTTACAGATAACACCCAGTAACGATTCTAGATTTGAAGCTTTCGTGACTGCAAGGATTCATATTCTTAGGTTTTTTCGGTAAAGTCACGTAGGTAAAACATTAAAATTAATAAAAGTAAAATAAAATGAAATAAAAATCACGACGTTTCGGAGGCAACACAAGCTTCCGTCTTCAGGTGGAACCGTCACAGCCACGACAGCTGTATCAAGTAAATGAGAGATTGCAGGAGCTACCACTCCGTTTATATAATGGTTGGAGAGGGGGGGGGGAAAGGGCCAAGTAAAGCACACTTTTTATTCATCGAGTAAGGTGACGGTTATCTGAACTTGTCCTGGGCCTCCCCGAGGTCGACTTGCTCTAAAGCCAGTACCCTGTGCGATGTATAACAGTCGCCACTGGGGAGATAAAGGTGGCCGAGCGTGTTGATAACCACACACCACACCCCCTCGAGTGCCATGCCGGCATTTGTATTTGCTGCTGCTCGCTAACAACACTTGCCCCAGCAGTTTGTTGAAGGCTATCCGGGGTCTCTTTACGTACGTGTATACACGTGACGTACGAGCGTAGCTATCGTGCAGAGCGTAACGCCGCCCCCTGCCGCCTTTCCCACCCCATCTGCGCCTTCCCCGTGTGCGCTCACGCTCGCTCGCGCGTGCGCCCCCACAGATAAAGTCGGACACGCACGGGGAAATCCGCTACAGCATCGTGGGGCCCGGCGCCGACCAGAACCCCATGGGGGTGTTCATCGTGGACCCCGTGACCGGGCGCCTCTCTGTCGCCAAGACCCTGGACCGTGAGCTCATCGCAGAGTATCTGGTGAGGCAGCCCCCGCCCCCCCCCTCCCGCCCACCCCCACTGAACCGTGTCTCACCCACGCGAGCACACCCATGTGTGTTCGCGTAGTGAGGGCCAGGCCTCTATTGCGGAGTTTGCTCATTTACTGGCCCCCGGACCACTCGGTCAATGTTAACATTTCCATGGTGCAACCCCCCCCCTGCCCCTGGTGACAAAACAACATTCACTTCTCTCTCTAAATACCAGTATTACAAAATTATATTAATATTAACGGCACGTAAAAAAAACCATTAACGCAGCTAGAACGGTTTTGTTTTTTTAGGCGGAGAATTTAGATCTCAGGATTCGGGTAGTTTAATCGGGGTGGTTTACATAATTTAATTTACAATTTTAAATATCACGAGTAAAATATTAATGTCCGAAACAAGTAGCATCGCAGCCCAGCGGACCTCCAGGAGGTACCGTTCCGAACTGTCGGTGGTCCAGGTACTACCCTTAGAGAACCAACGCTCTAGAGGGATGTTTGGCCAACTCTAAACATCCCAACGTCGGCGACTACAACCACATCACCACCACCACCACAACAACAAGAAGACGCAGGGACAAAAGACAAAGGATCCCTTGTATAGCGTGTCGTGGACGGTTGAGGCAAGTGCTATTAGCGAGCACCACATGAAGGCCAACATTGTGCAGGACGGGGTGGGTGGCCAGCAACCACCCTTTTGTCTCCAGAGTGGCGATGTTTACACAACGAGACCCAGGGGCAGACAGGGCAGTCGGGGGCAGCACCAATGGCAATGGGACCCAGGGGCAACCAGGGCAGCACCAATGGCGATGAAAACCAGGGCGCCTGACACCTACCAGTCCCCACGCGCTTTCTCGCATCCCCGCGTGTGTATCGCACGTGCGTGCGTTGCGTGTAACGCGCGTGTGCGTTGCGTGTGCGTTGCGTGCCCGCTGCAGCTGAAGGGCCACGCGGTGGACATGAACGGGCGTCCGGTGGAGAGCCCCGTGGACCTCGTCATCAACGTCATCGATATGAACGACAACCGGCCCGAGTTCGCCACGCCCGTTTTCCAGGGCTCCGTGGCTGAGGGCTCCCCACCAGGTACGGCGTACGGACGGGCGCGGTGGTGAAGGTGGTGATGAAGGTGGTGATGAAGGTGGTGATGAAGGTGGTGATGAAGGTGGTGATGAAGGTGGTGATGAAGGTGGTGATGAAGGTGGTGATGAAGGTGGTGATGAAGGTGGTGATGAAGGTGGTGATGAAGGTGGTGGTGGCAGGGGTGGGGGTAGAGAATGTGGCAATGGGGGACTGTGGTGGTGATGGTGGTAGTGGCAGTGGGGATATTGGTGGTGAATGTGGTAGAGGTGGCAATAGGCATGGTGGTGATGTTGGTAAAGGAGGTGATGGTGGTGTTGGTGATTGTGGTGGTGGTGGTGCTGATTGATAACAATGGTAATGATGTTTATGATTTAACAAATGAAGCTGGTTTAAATCATTATGATTGTGATGACATTATTTATAATATCCTTGATCGTGGATGTTGATCGTGGATATGGTGGTGGTTGTGATGCGAACGAATATAAAGTTTATATTCTTGGGTCTTTCGGTAAAGTCACGTAGATAGGTTCAAGAAAAATAACAACCTCTCTACGTGACTGTTTTTTTCTCTCCACCTGAAGAAGGACCGCTTATATTGCGATCGAAACATCGTGGGGTTTTTACTTTTAATTTTCGATTTTTGTTTCCTATCTACGTGACTTTACCGAAAGACCCAAGAATATGAATTCCTGCAGTCACGAAAGCTTTAAGTCAAGAATATAATGTTTGTTCTTGATAGTAACGATGTCCATGCCTCCCTCCCCTGCCCTCCCTGCCTTCCTCCCTCCCACGGCAGGCACGCCGGTGATGACGGTCACGGCGAGTGACAAGGACGACGCCTTATCGGCCAACGGCATGATCCGCTACAAGATCATGTCGCAGGTTCCCAAGATGCCCTTCGACCACATGTTCACCATCAACAACGCCACGGGCGTCATCAGCACCATCGCCGCCGGGCTGGACCGCGAGGTGGGTTATCACGCGGCAACCGTCGCTGATTGGCTGATTTCGGTCCAGAGGGTGGTGGCTAATCTCCGGGGTTGTGTACAGTGTTACATTTGTGTTTTCAGTGTGTATGTCTGTCGCGCACCATACGTATGTGCGAGGGAAGGACAACAGGCTTAACACGAAAAGCAGATCTAAAGAAACGAGTTTGTTTTCAGTCTAGATTTGAAAGTGCATAGCTCCAGTGGCCATGTGTCTTGGAAGCTATCGTGTCGCGGCTAGCACACACTGCGCTACGAACCCGGGGACCTGAGTTCGATTCCCGCTCACGGTCCAACACCAGTGACGGTCGACTCAGCCTCAAATGAGTACCTGCTGCAGTGTGCAAACATCCCCACTAGGGAGACAAAGGCGGCCGGGCGTGATGTTGGTCACCCACCTCCTCGTGTGGCGTGCCCGCCTTCCATAGTTACTGCTCGCTTTACAGCACTTGCCCCACAGGTCTGTTGAGGCTACACGGGAATCTTTGTCCTCGTTGTTTATCTTTAAAGGTTGTGTCTGTGTGCCCCGTGTGTAGAGGACGCCGCAGTACATGCTGGTGGTGCAGGCCTCGGACATGGAGGGTGACCCGGACATCGGCCTCAGGAACACGGCCACCGCCATCGTCACCATCACCGACAAGAACGACAACGCCCCCGAGTTTACGAGCAGAACCGTACGCACTGCCGCCACCACACTCACCGCACACGACCACACCGCACCACCACACTCACCGCACACGACCACACCGCACCACCACACTCACCCCACACGACCACACCGCACCACCACATCACCCACCTAGACTTAACATGGCCCGTAGACTAACATTGCATGTAGATTTAAATTGCACGTAGGCACAAATGGCCCGTAGGCTTACATTGCCTCTAAATTAACATTCGCCATCGACTAACATTTCCCGGTTGGCGAGATGTTAACTTCCTTGTGTGGTATGCGGAAGGTCGTGGGTTTGATCCTGACCCTGATGCCTGTATATTTGGAATTTGCATGTTCTCTCCGTGGTGGTTGTGTGGATATTTTTTTCCCCGAGTCTTGAGGGCTTTCCCTCCACACTTACAATTTAATGTGCGTTCAGAGCTGTTGTATATATTTCCACGCGATGATGAGCCACTTCGTTGAGCTAGCATTTGTTGGCTAGGTTGCTTCTAAAAACAGAGATACATAGCTCCCTGTGGGGCCTTACCTGGTAAAAGAAAAAATATCTATTTATATTTGAGACGGGCGGAACAATGATCTTAAGACGTCCCCCTCCCCCCCCCCCCACCGTCTCCGCCCCGCCACAGTTCAGCGGCACAGCGCGCGAGAACGCGGTGAACGTGACGGTGACGACGCTGACGGTGACGGACACGGACGAGCCCGGCACGCCGGCGTGGCGCACCCGCTATGTCATCCGCGGCGGGGACCCCGGCAAGAACTTCGCCGTGGAGACCGACCCCCGCACCAACGACGGCAGGCTCTACGTCGTCAAGGTGAGGGGCACGGTGGAGGGCGGTGGGGGGGGGGGGGGTCATTCACGCACCGCCGCGGCGGAGACGGTGATGGTGGTTGGGTAGTGACAGTCGTGGTGATGATGAGGAGTTGGTAATAGTGGTGGTAGTGATGACGACGGTCATGGTGATGGGGTAACGTCGGTGATGGTGATGATGATGGGGTAGTGGTGGTGGTGGTGATAATGGGATGGTAATGGGGCTCTGGTGATGGTGCTGATTATAGAGTAGTGGTGGTGATGATGGGGGTAGTGATGGTAATGGTCGTGGTGGCGTGGAGGGTGATGCGGTGATAATGGTGATGGGTGTGGGGTCGCGATGTTGTTGATTGGGTGGTGATGGTGGGAGAGGTGGCGTGATGGTGGTGATGCGATGACAGGGTAGTGATGGTGAATGGGGTGGCTGATGTTGAAGGGAGGTTGACATGGCAATAGTGGTGATGGTCGCGTGTTGACGATAGCGATGGAGGTGGCAAGGCGAAGTTCGTGGTGATGTTGCCGATGGGTGACGGCGGTTAAGACGTGGGGATGGTGGTGATGATGACGGTGGCTATAATATGACTGGTGTTGGTGATGACTGTGCAGCAGTCGTGGCGATGTTGGCGATGACACAGCGTTTGATTGGTGGGAGGGTAACGTTTGTGTTGTGTGTACGCCGCAGCCCTTGGACTTTGAGAACTCGTCGAAGTACAACCTCGTCATCGCCGCGGAGAACGAGGTGCCGCTTGAGAGCGCGCAGTTCGGACCGGCGAGCACCGCGACCGTCACCGTGAGTGCCCCCCCCGCGGCCCCCCACTGCCCCCCACTGCCCCCCGTGGCCTCCCGCAGCCCCCCACAGGTTTCGCCCCACAGCTTCCTGTGCCACTTGCGGCCCAGATTTTGAGTCCACGCATCAGCGCAGAAACTGATACCACCTCAGACAGCTAAACTGTAAATTTCGATTTAAAGCTTTCGTGACTGCAGGGATTCATCTTCTTGGTTCTTTCGGTAAAGTCACGTAGAAGGAAATAATAAAATGATGAAAATAAAACGTAATAAAATACAATTCTCACGACGTTTCGGCCACAACGCAAACAGCCGTCCTCAGGTGAAGAACAGGTCTGTCGGAAAGACAGCGTCTGAATGGCCGAAACGTCGTGAGAATTGTATTTTATTATGTTTTATTTTTATTATTTTATTATTCCCTTCTACGTGACTTTACCGAAAGAACCAAACAGAGCAAAACTGTAGTCGTACCCATTTATTATTTATAATTTCCTCGGCCAATGAGAGTGAATTACTTAAAACACCCCACTTATTTTCTTTTTTCAAGTCCAGTAGACCTCTTTCTCACTGGTGTCTCCTGGACATCTGGAAAAAAGAGCTTTATAGCTCACCGGATTCCTCCAGTGTAAATAAATATTCCTATTCTGAAGTGGTCCTGTTGTGCAATTCTGTGTCGGAATGTATGTCGTGTGTGTGTTTCTGTGTGTCCCTGTCGATAGGTGTTCACAGGTGCTCTCTCGCTAACAGCGCTTGCTTCTACAGTCTGTTAAGCCTATACGGGGTTATCTTTGTCTTTGTATGTGTACCCGAGTGTTTTTGGACACGGTCCCATCAGCGTTGGCTGGGTCATGTTGCCCGTGTGCCCTGCCAACGCATACCCACGCAGCTTCTGATTGGCCAGACAGAGGGGGCTTAAACGGGCACGGCACGGGCTGGAGAATTGATCGACTGATGCGATGGAGGATGTGGAGCTGAGTGGACTTGCCGATGACCGGTACCAGCGGTGTCAAGATGGTCCCAGTGATCCACTCGTTATTGTGAGCGTCACTCACAATAACGAGTGGATCACTGGGTAGCTAAAATACAGCAAGTTGGCACAGTGGAGAGCACAGATGGTGCATCTGCCAGTTATCTCCGTAAGCCAACCCATGGCACCTGGATCTGTCCCGTGACCTCCTGCCAGTGAGCCTTCAACACTTGGCCGTAAAGTACACTTAGCCTGGCACAGGCGCTGTGGTGACAGTCACCACCACTTGGTGGTGAATAGCGGCTGTTGTTGCTTTTGTGTGTCCGTGTGTGTGTCTCCTGTATGCCCCTGTGTTTATGCCCGAGTGTACTTTTCTGTGTGTCTGTGTGTCTCTTTGTAAAATCAAATATTTCAGCCGGATAATCCCTTAAGATGGAAGCATCCCATGTGCACGGGTGGTTCAGCGAGTGAACACGCGTGTGTGTGTGTATGCCCGGTAGTGCAGCGGTTAGCGCGCTGCGCTACTTACCTGGGGAAGCGAGTTTTATTCCCGTTCACGGCCACCAACACCAATGATGATTATCTGAACCGGTCCTGGGCCTCCGCCGAGGTCATCTCAGCCTGAAATGAGTACCTGGTGCGGTGTGCGAACATCGCCACTGGGGAGACCAAGGTCGGCCGGGCGTAGTGCCGGCCACCCGCCCCCTCGAGCGCCGTTCCGGCCTTCATAGGTGCTGCTCGCTAACAGCACTTGCCCCAACGGTCTGTCAAGTCTACACGGGGGGGATCTTTGTTTTTGAAGCATAGTGCTGGTGATAGCCGCACCACCTCCCGCACGACCGCCCACACCGTGACCCCCCCCCCACCTTAACAGGTGCTCGCTAACAGCCCCCCCTCTCCCCCGCCCGGTAGGTGACGGTGGAAGACGAGAACGAGGGGCCGGTGTTCGAGCCGCTGCGGCGCGAGGTGAAGCTCGCCGAGGGCCTCCCCGTGGGCCACCACGTGACCAACATGGTGGCACGTGACCCCGACACCGCGCAGAGGCAGACCGTGCGGTGAGGCCTTCCCAGCCACCCTCCCGTCCGCTCCCGTCGCCGTCCGGCCAGCCAACCTTTCCTCCCACCCTCTGTGTGTGTGTGTGCATGCGCGCACCTCACCTGGTGTGTGTGACTCACTCTGTTCAGCTGATCGCCTGCGTGAACTCTGCACCTGTGCGAGACTCACCTGTGTGTGCGCGCGCGCACCTCACCTGGTGTGTGTGACTCACACTGTTGGGCTGATCGCCTGCGTGAACTCTGTGCACCTGTGCGAGACTCACCTGTGTGTGCGTGCGTGCACCTCACCTGGTGTGTGTGACTCACACTGTTGGGCTGATCGCCTGCGTGAACTCTGTGCACCTGTGCGAGACTCACCTGTGTGTGCGTGCGCGCACCTCACCTGGTGTGTGTGACTCACACTGTTGGGCTGATCGCCTGCGTGAACTCTGTGCACCTGTGCGAGACTCACCTGTGTGTGCGTGCGCGCACCTCACCTGGTGTGTGTGACTCACTCTGTTGGGCTGATGGCCTGTGTGAACTCTGTGCACCTGTGCGAGACTCACCTGTGTGCGCGTGTGTCTGCGTGCTGGGGCCGCGCGCAGCTACAAGAAGCTTTCTGTGCCGGGCGACTGGCTGGACATCGACCCTGTGAGCGGCAAGGTGACCACGGCCGTGGTGCTTGACCGCGAGGCGGCCCTGGTGCGGGCCAACACCTACACGGCCACCTTCCTGGCCACGGATGATGGTGAGGGCCTCCCCTCCCCCACACTGCCCCCCTGTTGAT
This sequence comes from Lethenteron reissneri, assembly GCF_015708825.2. NCBI lineage: Eukaryota > Metazoa > Chordata > Hyperoartia > Petromyzontiformes > Petromyzontidae > Lethenteron > Lethenteron reissneri. Next base: position 6,637,134 of record NC_083830.1, on the reverse strand, counting down.
GGACACGCCCCAGCCACACGGCAATAACACATTTGCTCGGTTATTCACTCATTCGTCATCACACCCTGCTGACTCGCCATCACTCGCTCACCATCACTCGCTCGCCGTCACTAACTCGCCATCACTAACTCGCCATCACTCGCTCACTCACTCGCCATGACTCGCTCACCATCACTCACTCACCATCACTCGCTCACCATCACTCACTCACTCGCCATGACTCGCTCACTCGCTCACCATTACTCGCTCACTATCACTCACTCGCCATCACTCACCATCACTCACCATCACTCACTCACCATCACTCGCTCACTCACTCGCTCACTCGCTCACCATCACTCGCTCACCATCACTCGCTCACCATCGCTCGCTCTCCATCACTCGCTCGCCATCGCTCGCTCTCCATCACTCGCTCGCCATCACTCGCTCACTCGCTTGCCATCACTCGCCATCACTCGCTCGCTCACCATCACGCCGCGCTCACTCGTTAGCGTGGTTGGCTATTTTTTAAAGGCGCAATTCACAAAATTATTGAGTGGGGTGCGTCTGTAGGTAGACTCAGCCTTAAAATGCATACCTGGTGCGGTATGTGTGTGTGTGTAACTGGTCCGCGTCTGGAGCGGTGATGGAAGGGCCGGCGCACTGCACTACAAACCCGGCAACTCGAGTTCGATTCCGCTCACGGCCAACATCCTTTGGCTGACTCGGCCTCAAACGAGAGTACCCGGTGCCATGTGTGTGTAAACATCGTCACTGGGGAGACAAAGGCGGCCGGGTGTGGCAAACTGCCCACCCAACCCCGTGCCGGCCTTCACAGGTGCCGCTCGCTTACACGACAGCGCTTGCCTCAACGGTTTGTCGAAGGCTAACGAGTGGTGGGGGCGCGCGGGGATCTTCGCCTTTGCGTGCCGGTGAGAGCAGGCAGCCCCGTGGCGAGCGGCACGGGAACGCTGGTGCTGCTGCTGTCGGACGTCAACGACAACGCCCCCATCGTGTGGCCCGACGAGGCCATGGTGTGCGACGTGCGGGGCAGCGTCGTCAACGTCACCGCCAGGGACGCCGACGAGGACTTCAACGGCAGTCCCTTCAGCTTCCAGCTACCGCCCGGCAACCCCGACCCCAACAACAACTGGACCATCCACCGGGTCGACGGTGCGTGGGGCCCCCTGCCCCCCCTCCCCCCCCGTTGCCCGTGTGCCCTTGCACTGCACTGCACCACCCACACTGCCATGCCCGGCTGTGGGGACCGCAAACCGCTTGCTCGCAATCACACCGCACTCACTCGCCATCACTCGCCCACCGTTACTGGTTCTCCATCACGTGGCTCCCACTCACTCGCAATCACACCGCACTCACTCGCCATCACTCGCCCACCATTACTGGTTCTCCATCACGTGGCTCCCACTCACTCGCAATCACGCCGCACTCACTCGCCATCACTCGCTCACCATCACTCACTCACCATCACTCGCTCACCATCACTCGCTCACCATCACTCGCTCACCATCACTCGCTCACCATCACTCGCTTACCATTACTGGCTCGCAATCACGCCGCACTCGCTCGCCATTGCTGGCTCACAATCACGCCGCACTTGCTCGCCATCACTCGCTCACCGTTACTGGCTCGCCATCACGTGGCTCCCACTCGCTCGCCATCACTCCTGCGCTTAGCACTGCCCCCTACCCTGTCCCGCTGTGCCCCCTCGCATTGCTGTTGGCCTGTGTTGTCAGCAGAGGGCGACGCAGCAAAACCCAATGCCCTACTCAAGGATTGCTTCATATCTCGCCGAATGTATTTTTTTTCTCGTGAACCGACTGAGCGTAGGGGTGGCACGCGACTGAGCAGGAGCGAGCAATAGCCATAGCCAGTGGTATACTGGATGTGGTGTGCCGGGTGCGGAAATATTTTCCGGGCTTGCCGATCCAGACGGATCTCCATTCCCCCTCTTCTCCCCTCGGCTTGAGCCATAAGACAGAGTCGGCAAATCCTGCCAGATTGATTGATGAAATACAGCAGCGGAGTGCAGCATTGCAGGCGCGAAAGCTCGTCATTCTTGCCCAGATCACCAGTCCAAAATAACTGAATGCGTGGTCCGTTTTTGTTGATCTGTACCTCACGACTCGTTGACGAGAGTTGAGAAAATGTGGCCACCCCGAATGTTTGGAGCCGACGGCGGTTTCAGAATGAGCAGGTGGTCTGGGCAAGGCTGAGAGACACTTGAGCACGCGGCACCGCCGTGCACCCACCAGAGGTCGCAAACCGGTTTTGATTCCTTACCCGTACCCGGCCGCACCAGGGTTGCAAATGGGTACCCGTTCCCTACCCGTACCCTACCCGAAATGAGTGACAAACGGTTACTCACCAGTGACTCACGGCGTACCCGTACCCGGCCGCACCAGGGTCGCAAACGGGTACCCGTACCCGTACCCGGCCGGGTACGGGTAGCCGGGTATCGGGTAGGGTACGGGTATCGGGTACCCGGTTGCGACCTCTGGCACCCACCCCCCCCGCGTGTGTCGTCAACTCTTGTTTCCAGGAATTCTTATTCCGCCACGGGTTTTTGCCGTCGCGCGCACACTTCCCGCCCTCGGCGTACCGCGGAACATTTTTCCGCTCCACGCTCACCGCTCGCTCGCACCGCGCTCTGCTCCCTACCCTCCCCCTCCCCTCCCGGCCGGTCTACAGGCAGCAGCTCCCAGCTGCGCATGAAGGTGGCGCTGCCGGAGGGCCTGTACTTCGTGCCGCTGCTCATCTCGGACTCGGGCAACCCGGCGATGAGCGCCGTGTCGGAGCTCGAGGTGAAGGTGTGCGCCTGCGACCAGCACGGCGACTGCGTCAAACGCGGCGCCATCGCCGCCGCCGGCCTCGGCACCGGCGCCATTGTGGCCATCCTCCTCTGCCTGCTGCTGCTTCTCAGTGAGTTCGTCGTCGGCGTCGACGTCGTTGGCATCGTCGGGGGGGCCCGGTGCTGCGGACGTGGCCCCCCCCCGGCACGGGGATTCGTGTGGCGCGATTGCCGTTCGTTTGCGGAGGCTTTCGCGGTTTTACCGGGGTGGGCCGCCCCAGTTAAACGCAGCGGCCGTGTGTGTTAACCACATATGCCAAGCATAAAAATGATTCTGCAAATGACCCCGCTCTGACCCGTGGACCCCCTGCCACCCCGTGTCTCCCTGGCGCGTAGTCCTGGTGCTGCTCTTCGTCGTGTACAAGAAGCGCCGCGACAAGGACCGCGTCGCCAAGCAGCTGCTCATCGACCCCGAGGACGACGTGCGCGACAACATCCTCAAGTACGACGAGGAAGGCGGGGGGGAGGAGGACCAGGTGAGAAGTGCCACCGTACGCGGGCGGTGCGCTGTGCTTGCACGTCGACGCGGTGCGTTTACGCGGTTCCGATGGTGCGGAGAGACGGTTGTGCGGTGGTGCGGGTTGGGACGGTGGTGCGGTTTGACTGTCCGGCGAGAGGCTGTCTGGCGGCAGTGCCGGCGTGTCCACGCGCCGGTGAGGCGGCGGTGAGATGGTGAGCTGGCGTGACGGCGCGTCTGCGTGTCTGCCGGTGCGTGCCGCAGGACTACGACCCGTCGCAGCTGCAGCACGTGAGCGAGCTGCTGCCGCTGGAGGCGCCGTACGGCAAGGGCCCCGGCGTGCGCCGCCTGGACGAGCGGCCCTCGGTGGCCGAGCCGTGCTACCCGTCCCGCTCGGGGGCGCCGCACCCCAGCGACATCGGCGACTTCATCAACGAGGTGGGTGGTGTGGGGGGGGTGGTGGGGGGGGGAGGTGGCAAGCGCCGCACGCACTTTGAGGGTTGGAACCGTACACAACCACACCCAGCGCCGCGCACGTAAACCACCACTCCGCCACCACCACCACGTCACCGTCACCACGTCGCCACCACCACGTCGCCACCACCACGTCAAACGATGCACACAGCACAAGACGAAGGTCCCATACCCCCCAGTCGAGGAGCCTACGAATGCCGGCACAGCACACGGAGGGGGGTGGGTGACTAGCACCATGCCCGCTGGCCGTCTCTGTCTCCCCCCAGTGGCAATGTTGACACACTGCACCCGGTGCTCATTTGAGGCTGAGTCGAGCTAGGGGGGGTGGAGGCCCAGGACCAGTTCAAATAATCGTCACTGGTGTTGGCCGTGAGTGGGAATCCAACTCGGGTCGCTGGGTTCGTAGCGCCTCCAATTAGCACAGTTGGCTACTCACGGTGCAATAGAAGTTCTACATATACACATACGTAGTGCAGTGCACTGACCACTACACCACCGCTCCACCACACGGTCCTCAGCGTGTAGATGGTGATGTCATCGTGATTGTGGATGACGCCGTTGTTGGCGATGTAATTGCTGATCTTGTTGATGCCATGGCTACCTTTTGTCATTGCTACTTATGTCATCGTCGTCGTCATCGGCTGTCGATGTTAATGACTCCATTCATCATCATTGCTGATGCTGTCACAAACATCAGTGTCACCATGCTTACCCCGAGCTCTCATACTCTGATGGTGCATTGTCTTTGAGTTGTGCGCCTTTTGGCGTCATCTGGTCCAACACCATGTGAGACTAGGCTCTAAGGAAAGCTGTCTCGGGTGTGGACCAATCAACTTCAAGGACAGTGCATACATTATCAGAGTTATGTTTTTTGTTTGCATTATGGCTGCAGGTATTGTGGTCTATGCAAACATGTCAGTTTTGTTGCCAGATAGAAGGCTAAAAAAACAATTATCATCAGTGTCGTCATCATTTGCTGTCGATGTTGATGACGTCATCGTAGTTGCCGATCTCGGTGTCTTTGCCGACGTTGTTAACGTCGTCCTCGTTTGTGGTGGTGGTGGCGGTGGGGGTCGGGCTCGCAGGGCCTGCGCACGGCCGACAACGACGCGACGGCGCCGCCGTACGACTCGCTGCTCGTGTTCGACTACGAGGGCGCCGGCTCGGTGGCCGGCTCGCTCAGCTCGCTCAACTCGTCCAGCTCGGGGGAGGGCAGGCGGCGACCACGACTACGACTATCTCAACTCGTGGGGGCCGCGCTTCCGCAAGCTCGCCGACATGTACGGCGGCGGCTATGACGACTGAGACCCCCCCCTCACCCCCACACACCCTGCCCGCCCCCACCACCACCTCCTCTCAACCCCACGTCATTATCCCCCCCGCGCACCTCCACTCACTCCCCCTCCCACACCCCAGCGCCCACCCAGCTACCCTCTCCAGCCTTCGAGACAAACCAACACAACGCCCCCTGACCGGCCGCCCACCGCATCGCACCGGCTGGACCGCCGATCCGCCAGCCCGCCCGCCAGCCCGCCCGCCTGTCCGCTGACGGCAATTTTGATTTTGGAGGCCACTACTTTTTTCTTCTTTTGGTGGGGGGCGGGGGGGGTATAACCCGAGTGGAGGACGAGGCGACGGTACGTGTAACAACTTCGTGGTACGAGGGACGAGGCGACGGTACGTGTAACGACTTCGTGGTACGAGGGCGACGTCGCGGTGGTCTTTCCCCCCCCCCCCCCGCGGGTGCCCGGTTTTGGGGAAATCTGCGTCAGTTCACGACGTCTTGGGGGGGGTGGAGAGAGTGGGCGCGCTTGCGGCGACGCGATTCCAGATCTCCAGGTACGGATGAAGCCGATCCTGCGTCGGGTTCACGGTGTGTTCAGAAATTCGTGGACAGCTTTTTCGAAAGTCCGCGTCGCGACCCTGGACGACGCGAGGTTCCTTATCGACGAATTGGCGACGCCGAACGTTGGTTTGAGACTAAACCGGCTCGCCCGCCCACCCCGCGAGTTGTACCGCAAGAACCACGGTCGCCGGTTAAAGAGGGTGAGCGGGGCCGGGTGAGCGGGAGGGGGGTGAGCAGGGGGGTGGGGGGTGAGCGATTTTAAGCGAGCGCCGTCGGTAACACACTCCAGTTGGTACGTCGGAGCGACTCCCCCAAGCGACGGCGGTGCCCGTGGGTTCCCAGGTGGCCCCCACCCCCCCAACTCTAATCGTAGTCAAGTCCCCCCCCGCACTCCACAACTCCAGCCTCATCAACCATCGTCGGCCGAGACGATGACATCCCAAATCCCCCCCCCCGCCGCCCCTGCCGCCAACTCGCTCCCCTCTTGACCTCTTCCACCCCCCTTACCCCACCCCCCTCCCCTCTTGACCTCCCCTGCCAGTGTCGTGGTCGACTCTGGTCACCACAAGCGGTGGATCGAAAATGAGTTAGGATTTTTTTTTATTGGGCCGTACCAAGTCCCACCCATAAAAGGGGGGTGTTGGGTCGGGAAAGGGTTAGGGTCGTGCCACTTTTGAGAGAGATGGAATCCGGCTGTACCAACCAATCACTTCACCCAGGGAGGGGGGAGGAGGGAGGGGGGGGATTGGCTCAACCGTGAGTGGTTGCCAGCAGGGGGTGATGTGCAAGTTGCACTACGCCACCCCCTGCGTTTTGAATGGTACGACCAATCACTTTTAGGCGGTCGGGAGGGGTGGGGTCGCGAGCAATGCGGCCCCCCCCGCCCCGTTTTCCGCGCTGTGGAAATGTAAGCTTTATAATAAATTGGCGTTAATTAAATACACTTAAGAAAAATAAGGTGTGAGAGAGCGAGAGAGTGAGAGAAAATATAAAAAAATGTTCAAAAAAAAACAATGTTGATTTGAGCTTGGCTTCGGTAGCTGTTAACTCGACAAGTACAAATTAATTTAAGTGCCTTTTTGGGTTCAGCATTGAGCGCCGGCGCAGCACAGCAACCGTGCCAGGCGGCATCGGGGGGGGGGGGGACAGCTGACCGTGGCAGCAACCGCGCCCCACGGAGACGGAACCGCGTGAGGTTACAGAACCAGGCAGCACCGCACGGTGACGTGGCCGCCACGGTGACGTAACCACGGCGACGTCAAACCGTTGGTGATGGAGCCGCGCGTGGCGACGTAACCACGGTGACGGGAGCCACGCGCCGACACCGATTGGACCGTGGGTGCTAGAGCCCTCGCATCGTAATGGAACCACACTTGGTGACGGAACCGCGCTCGCGGTTACAGAACCACCACCACCACCACCCCCTCCTATCGAGACTCGCAGAGCGACAAACGGGCGTCATGCGCAGCGCACGATTGAGTGGGTACGTGAGAGCGAGTGGGTGAGTGCGTGCGAGTGAGTGCGTGCGTGCGAACGAGTGAGCCGTGTGAGAACCTTAGGTGTGGGTGTGCGTGTATTTGCGGGGAGTGGGAGCTCTACGAACCCTGCAAAGACCCGACTTTGGATTTTCCGCTCACGGGCCAACACCAGCGGAGGATATCTGCACCGGTACTGGAACTCCCCTAGGTCGACTCGGCCTCACGAGTAACCGCTGCGACGTGTAAACATCGCCACTCGGGGTACTAAGGCGTGAATCCGGCCACCCACCCTTTTTCGGGTGCCGTGCCGCCCTTAATGGGTGCTCGCTAACATCCCTTGCCCCCAACTGTCAGTTTGAAGGCTATGGGCGGGGGGGGATCTTTGTCCATTAATCTGTGTGCGTGTGGGTGTAAGCTTGGGTGTGCGAGTGTTTACGTTGATGTGAGTGTGCGCGCGGGTGCGTCTGCACATGAGTACGTGGGGAGCCGTAGTGCAGCGGTTAGCGCGCTGCGCTACGAATCCCCGGCGAGCCTGAGTTCGATTCCCGCTCACGGTTATCTGAACCGGTCGCGGGCCTCTCCCTAGGTCGACTCAGGCTTCAAATGAGTACCTGGTGCGATGTGTAAAAACATCGCCACTGGGGAGTCCGAAGGCAGTCAGGCGTGGTGTTGGACACCCCACTCCCTCGTGTGCCGTGCCGGCCTTCATAGGTGCTCGCTAACAGCACTTGCCCCAACAGTCTGTTAAGGCTACACGGGGGGGGGATCTCTGTGCGTGTGAGCGTGCGTGCGTGTGAGCGTGCGTGCGTGTGAGCGTGCGTGCGTGTGCCTGCGTGTGTGCGCGTGTGTGTGCGTGCCTGTGTATGCCTGTGAGAGTGAGTATGTGTGTGCCTGTGAGTGTGTGTGTCTGGGAGAGTGAGTGTGTGTGCCTGTGAGTGTGTGTGAATGTGTGTGTGTCTGTGAGTGTGTGTGTCTGTGAGTGTGTGCCTGTAAGAGAGTGTGTGTGAATGTGTGTGTGTCTGTGAGTGTGCGTGTCTGTGAGAGTGAGTGCCTGTGTGTGTGTGTGTGTGCCTGTGAGAGTGTGTGCCTGTGAGAATGTGTGTGTGACTGTGTGTGTGTGCCTGTGTGTGTGCCTGTGAATGTGTGAGTGTGTGAGTGCGTGTGAGTGCGTGTGACTGTGTGAGTGTGTGTGCGTGTGTGAGCGTGTGTGTGTGCCTGTGAATGAATGAATGTGTGTGTGCCTGTGTGATTGAGTGTGTGTATGTGCGTGTGTGAGCGTGCGAGAGGCGTCTACTGTAATGCGAGCGCCGTCTCCCCGCGCCGCATCTCGCCTGCCTCCCGCGGGTGAGCGTCTCGGTGCTCCGGTTACCCCGGCAACCAGGTGGGACCGGGTTGCCCGGCAACTGACACGGTTGCCCTGGCAACATTTACAGTTTCCTGGCAACCAAATTGAGCAGTTGCCTGGCAGTCGGGTGCGTGCAGTCGCTCACAGTAGTTTGATTTTATTGATGATTTTTTTTAGTTTATAGGTTTTTTTTTATTATTATAAAAATGTTTTGAGTGTTATCGTCTTCTTGTGTTTCCCCTCTTGTGTTCTTTTAGTGCAGCCGCTCCCCCCGCCCCCCTCCCCCCCCCACCGCGTAATGGGGGGCAGGGGAGGGGGGCAATGTGGGGAGAGAGAGGAGAGGGGGGGGGCGGCCCTTGTGTCAACTGCAATAAGAGGCGGCTTTTTTGTAAAGGTGTGCGCAGGTGTGTACACGTGTGTACAGTTACGCGATTCACCCCTAACGGTTTTACAATAAAAACGATGACCCCCGTTCCCTAACGCCAATGCCTCCACCGTGTGTTCACTCGCTCGCTGCACCCCAACAAAGATAAGGGTCCCCCCTATAGCCTGTAACCGACTGTTGAGGCAAGTGCTGTTTGGGAGTAGCACCTATAAAGGCCATGCACGATGGGGGTGGGTGGCCAGCACCACGCCCTCCTGGCTCGCTTTTGTCTCCCCCAGTGGCGATGTTTACACACCGCACCAGGTATTCATTTGAGGCCGGGTCGACCTAGGGGAGGCCCAGAACCGTTTCAGATAATCTTCACTGTTGTTGGCCGTGAGCGGGAATAGAACTCGGGTCACCTGGGTTTATAGCGCAGCTTAGCGCTAACCACTACACCGGATACACACGCACTCATGCACGTGTGTACGTATGTTGCACCGTTTGTGTGTTTGCGTGTGTGTACGCACCGTGTAGGAAGTGTTTTGTGTGTACAGGGACTCCTCTAGTTAGAAATATTCGACTTACGTACTTTCAGAGATACGAACAAACCTGGTCCGTTGTGTCCAATTGCCTGTTTGGACCGAGCGTCGTAAGTTCAACCGCCATGCAATAGATGGCGGTGGTGGCGGCATCTACATCTGCAGAATGTGAAGAACCAGTGGCATCTACATCTGCAGAACATGAACCAGTGGCATCTACATCTGCAGAATATGAAGAACCAGTGGCATCTACATCTGCAGAATATGAAGAACCAGTGGCATCTACATCTGCAGAATATGAAGAACCAGTGGCATCTACATTTGCAGAACATGAATCCGTGGCATCTACATCTGCAGAATATGAAGAACCAGTGGCATCTACATCTGCAGAATATGAAGAACCAGTGGCATCTACATTTGCAGAACATGAATCCGTGGCATCTACATCTGCAGAATATGAAGAACCAGTGGCATCTACATCTGCAGAACATAACCAGTGGCATCAACAGGAGATCATACAAATTTTTAAGCCATTCCCCGTGTTTAGTGTACATGTCGTACAACGCGTTTGGAATCTACTTGAGTAAAGTTGGGACTTACGAAGAAATCGATTTACGAACAGAGCTTTGGAATCGAACTCTTTCGAAAATAGAGTCCCTGTACACCATTAATGTGGGGCGTGCGTGCCTGGCAACCTGAGTTCGATTCCCGCTCATGGCCAACACCAGTGACTTATTTGAACCGGTGCTGGGCCTCCCCTGGGTCGACTCGGCCTCAAATGAGTGCCTGGTGCGCTGTGTAGTAAACATCGCCACTGGGGAGAGAAAGGCGCGTGCAAGGCCACCCGGCCCCTCGTGTGTCGTGCCCAAAAAAGTATTGGGGCTACATGGGAGATCTTTGAGTGTATCGGTGTGTCCCTGAGAACGTTATCAATCACCGCACCCCATCAACTCGAATAATAGGGTGGTCGGACACAGTTACTGGAGCCGCTGTGCTGACTTGAAACATTTGGACTGGCCCTGCCTATGCTTTCATCCTGGATATAAGCAGATTGGATTGTGCGAGGAGCTGCCAAATCCCGGAAATAATTAGACATTGTCCCGTCGGTGAGCTCCGTCGGTGAGCTCCTGCGGCAGGCGAGGCTGCATTGGCTGCGTCACGTCGCCGCATGCCCGGCCACCGCATGCCGAGTCACCGCATGCCCCAGCCACCGCATGCCCAGCCACCGCATGCCCAGCCACCGCATGCCCCAGCCACCGCATGCCCCAGCCATCGCATGCCCAGTCACCGCATGCCCAGTCACCGCATGCCCAGCCACCGCATGCCCCAGCCACCGCATGCCCCAGCCACCGCATGCCCCAGCCACCGCATGCCCGGCCACCGCATGCCCAGTCACCGCATGCCCAGTCACCGCATGCCCGGTCACCGCATGCCCAAGCATCTTCTGTCTGGCCGGATAGAGGGGGCTAAAGCTGGTGAACCACGGGCTGGAGAAGAGATGGAGCTGATGCGGTACAGGAGGATGTGGAGCCGCGTGGACTTGCTGGTGACGGGTACCAGCCGTGTCAAGATCGCCCTCTGTGGAGGAGGGGACTCGTGATGGACGCTACGGGGCAGTTGGAGGCCGTCGTCCTCCCAGTAATGGCAATAAGCCATCGATGTCTGCTTTTTTTATCGTCTTTAGTTTGCTGTCCTTCCCCTTGCACCTCTGATTAGCACGGTTGGCTACGTACGGTGTGAAAGAAATTCGACACACATACAAATTGCCAGGGTTTGGGGAGCACACAGGTGGTGAATCTGCCCGTCAGTCTCAGTCGGTCATCCCATGGCACCTCGGCCTGTCCCGTGACCTCCTGCCGGCAGCCGGAGCCTTGGAACTTGTCCCACGGACGCAGAGTGCACCTAGCCTGGCACAAACGCCGGAGGCCATTGCGCAAGTCCGGCTCGGCTGTGCTCTCACCGTAGTCGACCACGCAAGCCCCAGATCTCTGGCCACCGACCTCACGGCATGTTGTTGTTGTTCAATGTCATGCCCGGTACGCGTGGCGGCATTGCGACAGCGACGCCCGCTGTTGGCTCTGCAGGGGACGACGATGACGACGACGATGACACCGATTTGATGAATCGGCTCTGCGGCGCTGACGGTGGCTTTGGCCCGGCGATGCTTGCTGGCGCGCGCGGCACGTGGCCGGCCGAAGGTGACGGAGACGGAATGGAAGTCGAGCAGACGCACGCTGGCATCGTGACGCGTCCCACGGAGAATTGATGGGGAGAGGGATGGGGGGATGGGGAGATGGGGGGGACGGGGAGAGTGGGGGTATGGGGGGAGGTGGGAGGGGAGGGAGAGGGGTGGGGGGAGACGACGGCGAGAGGGAGACGGGAGGATGCATCGAGGGGGAGATGGGAGGGAGAGAGAGAGGACATGGAGGGGGGGTGATGGGAGATTATAGGGGAAGGGAGATGAGAGACGAGGGGGGTGAGAGGGAGGGGGGTGGAGAGAGAAAATTGGAGGGGGTGGAGATAGAGGGAGACAGGGGAGATGGAGGGAGGGAGGAGATGGGAGGGGGGAGATGGAGGGAGGGAGGAGATGGAGGGAGGGAGGAGATGGGAGGGACAGGAGGTGAGGGGTGGACGTTGGCGAGAGGCAGACGGGAGGGAGAGGGCCTGTGGCGTTTCCGCGGGGGTCCATGAACAAGGGGGGGGGACCGGGGGGGGGGCTTGCTACTGTCAGATTTAAAATCCCTCTTGGGGGGAGGGATACGTTAGTGTGATGGTGGGGAGCGGTGGCGCAACGGTTAGCGCTGCGATTCGCTACGAACGCGGCGCACCCGAGTTCGATTCCCGCTCGCGGTCAACACCGACCGGTGGCGATTATCCGAGCCGGTCCCGGGCCTCCTCCTCTAGGTCGACTCGGCCTCAAATGAGTACCTGGTGCGGTGTGTAAACATCGTCACTGGGGGAGACAAAGGCGGCCGGGCGTGGTCGCTGGCCACCCACCCCCTCGTGTGCCGTGTCGGTCTTCATAGGTGCTTGCTAACGGCACTTGCCCCAACAGTCCGTTAGAGACTACACGGGGGATCTTTGTTTTGTGTGTAATTGAGAGCGGCAGTGCTGTGGTGAGCGCACCGCGCTACGAAGCCGGCGACCCCAAAACGTTTCACGCTCACGGCCAACATCAGTGGCGAATACATAAAGCGATGCCTTGGCAAGTCCCCTAGGTCGACTCAGCCTTACACGATGATGTGGCGCTGTGTGTAGGCATCAGCACTGGGGAGACAAAAGCGGCCGGGTGTGTGTCGTGTCGGCCTTAATAGGTGCTCGCAAACACCACTTTGCCCCAAGTCTGTTAAGGCTATACGGGAGATCTTTATATGTGTGTATGTAACGGTGTGTGTGTGACGGACGAAGCCTGATTGCGGCTGCTGCTGATGATTCCTGCTGCTGATCATGCTGCTGATGATCATGCTGCTGCTGATGATACTGGTACCTGCCGATGCTGCTTATGATGTTGCTGATACTGCTGCTGATGATGTTGCTGCTGGCTGATACTGCTGTTGATGATCATGCTGTTGATGATGATCATGCTGCTGATGATGATACTGGTACCTGCCGATGCTGCTGCTTATGATGCTGCTGCAGGCTGATGCTGCTGTTGCTGATGATCATGCTGCTGCTGATGATACTGGTACCTGCCGATACTGCTGCTTATGATGTTGCTGCTGCTGGCTGATGCTGCTGTTGCTGTTGATGATCATGCTGTTGATGATGATCATGCTGCTGCTGATGATACTGGTACCTGCCGATGCTGCTGCTTATGATGCTGCTGCTGGCTGATACTGCTGTTGCTGCGGCTGATCATGCTGCTGCTGCTGATACTGCTGCGGATGACGATCTTGCTGCTGATGCTGCTGCTTATGATGATAATCCACACGGATATCTCCGCGGACCAATCAGGATGTGGGAACTGCGCGTGTCGTCATCATCCCCATCCATCATCAAACTCCCTGCACCCCCCACCCCGCCCGCCCGCCACGGCATCGTGACCGTGACGGCCGCTCTGGGAGCGAGAGAAGCAGCAGGGAGAGGAGAAGGCAGAGGGAGGAGGAATAGAGGGAGGAGGAGGAGACAGAGGGAGGAGGAGGAGACAGAGGGGGGAGGAGGAGGGCGAGAGAGCAGAAGCATCATACAGAGAGAGAGACGCGCACGCACGCACAGACGAGTGACAGAGAGCAAGGGGGGGAAGACAGAAGAGGAGGAGAGAGAGAACACGGGAGGAGGAGGTACAGGTGAGTTCACATCTGTCCTGCTCCGGTCCCCAGCCGAGCCGAGCCGGATCACACACCGGGTGGAGGAGACCCCGGGAGATTTTGCAATTCCGACTGTGGCCACGCTGATGATGCTGATGCTGCTGTTGTTGTTGTTGTTTGGTGTCGTTGTGGTGGAGAAAATAATGGTGGTAGTGATTGTGTTGTTGTGGTGGTGGTGGCGATGATGGTGATGATGATAGCGATGGTAGTGATGATGGTAATGATGTTGATGGTGGTAGTGGTATAGCTCCTGACGGTGGTTGTGGTGGTAATTGTGGTGGTGGTGATGCTAATGTCATGGTTGCGATGATGATGGCAGTGATGGTGATATGTCAATGGGGAGAATTAAGCCGCAGTGAGTGTGTTGTGATGTGGTGATGGTTGTAGTGATGGTGGTTGTGATGGTGACATTGATGATGGTAGCGGTGATGGGTTTGCTCGTGATGACGGCGCTAATGATGGCAGTGATGGTGGTGGGTAGTGATGGCGATGTCGCGGTGTTACTGTCGCCTCCATCGTCCCCCATCACGCCCCCATCACTCCGTCATCACTAGCACCATCACCCCCCCATCACCTCTCCATCACCTGCCATCACTAGCCCCATCACCCCCCATCACCCCTCCATCATCTGCCATCACTAGCCCCATCACCCCCCATCACGCCCCATCACCTGCCATCACTAGCCCCATCACCCCCCATCACCCTCCATCACTCCGCCATCACCTGCCATCACTAGCCCCATCACCCCCATCACCTGCCATCACTAGCCCCATCACCCCCATCACCTGCCATCACTAGCCCCATCACCCCCATCACCCCCCATCACCCCCCATCACCTGCCATCACTAGCCCCATCACCCCCCATCACCTGCCATCACTAGCCCCATCACCCCCCATCACCTGCCATCACTAGCCCCATCACCTCTCCATCACCTGCCATCACGAGCCCCATCACCCCCATCACCCCCCCATCACCTGCCATCACTAGCCCCATCACCCCCATCACCCCCCATCACCTGCCATCACTAGCCCCATCACCTCCATCACCTGCCATCACTAGCCCCATCACCCCCATCACCTCCATCACCTGCCATCACTAGCCTCATCACCCCCCATCACCCTCCATCACCTGCCATCACTAGCCCCATCACCACCCCCCATCACCCTCCATCACCTGCCATCACTAGCCCCATCACCCCTCATCATCACCCCATCACCTGCCATAAATAGCCCCATCATCCCCCATCACCCCCCATCACCTCCCATCACTAGCCCCATCACCCCCCCCCCATCACCCCTCCACCTGATATCACTAGCCCCATCACCCCCCATCACTAGCCCCATCACCTGCCACCACTAGCCCCATCACCCCCCATCACCCCTCCATCACCTGCCATCACGAGCCCCATCACCCCCCATCACCCCCCATCACCTGCCATCACTCGCCTCATCATCCCCATCACCCTCCCCATCACCTGCCATCACTAGCCCCATCACCCCCATCACCCCTCCATCACCTGCCATCACTAGCCCCATCACCCCCCATCTCCCCCCATCACCCCCCATCACCTGCCATTACTAGCCCCATCACCCCCCATCACCTGCCATCACTAGCCCCATCACCCTCCATCACCTGCCATCACTCGCCTTATCATCCCCATCACCCCCCATCACCTGCCATCACTAGCCCCATCACCCCCCATCACCTGCCATCACTAGCTCCATCACTCCCCATCACCAGCCATCACTAGCCCCATCACCCCTCCATCACCTGCCATCAATAGCCCCATCACCCCCCTCCATCACCTGCCATCACCTACCATCACCCCCCCCCCATCACCCCCCCATCACCCCCCATCACCTACCATCACTAGCCCCATCACCCCCATCACCCCCCATCACCAGCCATCACTAGCCCCATCACTCCCCATCACGTCCATCGTCTCAGCGTTAGGATCACGAGAGGGGATGGGTTCAGAGATCGAGAGGGGATCGGGGTAGGGAAAGACCCCTAATTTGTCTCCCACGCACGTGGTACGCATGGCGTGCGTGTGTGTATCGAACATTGGGGAGACAAACGGGGGGGGGGAGGGAGTAGGAGCGACGCTCACAACAACGAGCGGAGCGCCGGGTGGCTAAAGCACAGCAAGTTGGCACAGGTGGTGCATCAGCCACTCATCTCAGTCAGTCGACCCGTGGCACCTGCTGGGTCTGCCCCGTGACCTCGTGCCAGCGGGCGTTCGACACTTCACGTGGCCTCAAGGTGCACATAGCCTGGCACAATCGTCGTGGTGTCACGTCACCGCCACTGAGTGGCGAATGGCGGTTGTTGTTGGGGAGACAAAGGCGGCCGGGCGTGGTGTATTGACCACACCAACCTCTCATTTGCCATAGGCGCTGCTGCTGCTCGGACACAGCACTTGCCCCAACAGTCTGTTAAAGGCTATACGGGGGATCTTTGTCTTGTAGTGCGTGTGTGTGTATCAAAGTGCACCTAGCCTGGTACAAGCGCTGTGGTGACGTCACCGTCAGACTGTCGATTGGGGGCTGTTGTGTATAGTGTACGGTGTGTCGAGTGTACTGTATCGTGAACGTGTGTATCGTGTGTGGTGTCTATGTGCGTATGGTATGTATGTGTGGTGTGTATAGTGTATGGTATGCATGTGTGGTGTGTATAGTGTATGGTATGCATGTGTGGTGTGTATAGTGTATGGTGTGTATAGTGTATGGTATGTATATGTGGTGTTTAGTGTATGGTATGCATGTGTGGTGTGTATAGTGTATGGTATGTACGTATTAAGTGTATAGTGTATGGTATGTATGTGTGGTGTGTATAGTGTATGGTATGTATGTGTGGTGTGTATAGTGTATGGTATGCATGTGTGATGTGTATAGTGTATGGTATGTATGTGTGGGGTGTATAGTGTATGGTATGTACGTATTAAGTGTATAGTGTCGGTGTGTGTACTGCATCGTGTTTGTATATCCAGGAATACTCCGATTTAAATATTCCCCTTTTTACGTCGTTTCGCAAGCACGTCACTCTATCAACGTCGCGAGCGTGAGCTGCGTCGCCTCAACCCGCACACGCTCACTAGGCTGACTCTGCAGCGTCGTCCGTTCCTCCCTCGCTCTCCGTCGCTTCTCAGCCTTCACCACCAACACCACTACTACTACCACCACCACTACCAACACCACTACTACTACCACCACCACTACCACCACCACTACTACCACCCACCACTACCACCCACCACTACCACCCACCACTACTACCACCCAACACCCACTACTACCCACTCACTACTACCACCACCACCACTACTACCACTCCTAGCCACCGTGATGATGATGAGAGAGAGACACGCAAACTCCAAATATACAGCGGCAGACGTCAGGGTCGCGATCGAATCCACGACCTCCTGTATACCAGGCGAGGTAGTTAACATCTCGCCACATACCAGGTACTCTGAAGTCACGCAACTCAAATACTCACGCGGGCTACCTTGAATAGCCCTCGCCGTTTCAGGAGAACCCTCCTCCACCGGGGCTGCTTGGCCAATCCCCGTGGGAGGACAAGCCCGTGACAATTAAAAAGCTCCGGGTCGCACAGATCGAGTCAAGAATCCGTAGTCGCTGTGCCGACTGACATTTACCTGGCCCACCTGGCCGGCAGCCACAAGCCTGTAGCACCTGACAAAAGACAAATAGTTCACTGCTTTAGCCCACCGGTGTGTTGAAGCGTGAAACCACAACATTTTACAACCGGTGGGCTAAAGCAGTGAACTATTTTGTCTTTCGTCAACGTGACACTTTTTTACGGATTGGCCGTGTCGGGTGGTGGAGGGTTACGACACATTTATAAATAACGCGATCGAAACCCAAAAACGTTGATTATGAATAATATTGGTCGCGAAAGCCTCCCACGTGTTAAATTGTAGCACCTGGTCTGCCCGAGCAGGTCCCGTCAGAAGCGATAACCAGCCTTGAACCTGCTCACCTTGTACAGTCAGTACCTTTTTAGGGATGTTTTCAAGTTGGTTTTGTGAGTGAATGAGCGAGTGAATAATTGAGTGGGCGAATCGTTGGGTGGGTGGGTGAATGAGTGGGTGAGTGGCAAGAGTGAGTGATTGGGTGTGTATGTATGTAGAGCTTCTTTAGCACCGTGCTAATCGGAAGTGCGGGGTGAATGATTGGGTGGGTGAGTGGATGAGTGCGTGTAAATAAGTGTGAGTGGTGAGATGTTAACTACCTCGCCTGGTATACGGGAGGTCGTGGGTCCGATTCTGGCCCTGACGCCTGCTGCTGTATATTTGGAATCTGCGTCTCTATGCCCCTGTGATCGCGTGGAATTTTCCGTTTTTTCCCCTCCACATTTAGAATCATCATCACGCGTTTAGAGTTTTTGGCTGCTATCAATTTCCGCGTGATAAGCCATTTAGTTGAGCTATCATTCGTGGCCAGGTCGCTTCTGAAAAAGAGCTACGCAGTTTATTGCGCCTTACCTGGTAAAATAAAAAATAAATAGTTTACGATTTAGTCTCGAGTTCGAGTTACAAGTTAATGTTGTTGACAACCGAGTGAGAGAGAACTCAAGATACCAGGATATGAGGCTCGTCTGCCGGTAGGGGTGTGTGTGGTGGGCGATGATTGCCTCTTGCCGTGTATCATCTCCGCTGAACATTTGCTGTTCGAGTGTTCCAAGTTGGCAACTTCGGGACGGAGATCGTTGGACGTTCAATGTCTCAGTAGCTTCTTGCAGTTGCTGCTGTTGCGATAGTCATTTCACACCGCAGTATTAACCCGGGCGGTACAGCTGGATTGGAACCGTGTCACCTTTACCCCCCCCCCCCCCACCTTTACCCCCCCCACCTTTACCCACCTTTACCCCCCCCCACCTTTACCCCCACCTTTACCCCCACACCCTTACTCCTCCACTCTGACCTCCTCCCATTTGCCCCCCACCCCACCCCCCACCAACTTACACCCCTACCCCAACCTCCCTCCTCACCTTTACCCCCCCACCCTCTTAACCCCCCCACCCCTATCCCCCTCCCCCATTAAATGCCCCTCTGCCCCCCCCCCGCCGACCTGCGTGCGCATGGTGCATGTTGTTTGCATGTAACGTGGGGAGCGGTGGCGCAGCAGTTAGCGCTACGCTGCGCAACGAACCCCGACCACCCGAGTTGGATTCTCGCTCACAGCCACCAACCTCGGTTGCCTGTTACCTGAACCGGTCCTGGGCCTCCCCTAGGTCGACTCAGACTCCAATGGGTACCTGGTGCGATTTGTAAACATCAGCACTGGGGAGACAAAGGCGGCCGGGCGTGGTTTTGGTCAACCACCCCCTCTCGTGTGTAGGTGCCCGCAACAGCACTTGCCCCAACAGTCTGTGAAGGCTATACGGGGCATCTTTGTCATTGTAGGAGTACTTTAATGTGTGGGGGTATGGGGCCGTCCATAAATGACGTCACGCACCTAGGGGGGGGGGTTGAGAAATGTGACGTCACATCAAAATGCACAACTTTAAATAAATATAGACAACACGTTCTACTTAATTAAATAGACTTTTTAATAAAAAAAAATTCCTACAACATCAGAGTGCAGCGCCACATTAAATACGCACTACAATGACAATAGTTTTAAGCGATTTGAAGCATGTTTTTTTTTGGGGGGGGGGGGGCAGAGCTTTGTGACGTCATATTTGAGGGGGGCAGATCTTTGTGACGTCATATGTGTGGGGGGGTCTGACTTTTTGTGACGCCGTGTGACGAAGGGGGGGGGGGGGGTCAAAAATCGTCCAAAATCGCGTGACGTCATTTATGGACGACCCTTTAGGGGTGTACGTGGTGGGTAGGTATGTTGGGGGTATGTGGGGTGGGGGTTGTGTGGGGGGGGGGTGAGTTTTGCGCAGTAATCTGCAGATGGAGTCACTCCCCGTGATGGGTTGGCGCGGGAACAAACTGGCGGCCAAACCCCTGGGCACGTGACGCGAACAAGGGGGGTGAGGGGGGTGGGGTGTGTGGGGGGGGGTGTGTGTGTGTGGGGGGTGTGTGTGGGGTGTATGTGTGTGTGGGGTGTGTGTGTGGGGTGTGTGTGTGGGGTGTGTGTGTGAGGTGTGTGTGTGTGGCGTGTGTGTGTGTGGTGTGTGTGTGTGGGGGGGGGGGTGTGTGGGGTGTGTGTGTGGGGGGGGGTGTGGGTGTGTGTGTGTGTGGGGTGTGTGTGTGTGTGGGGTGTGTGGGGTGTATGTGTGTGTGGGGTGTGTGTGTGTGTGGGGGGGGGGTGTGTGGGGGGTGGGGTGTGTGTGGGGTGTGTGTGAGGTGTGTGTGTGTGGGGTGTGTGTGGGGGGGGTGTGTGAGGTGTGTGTGTGGCGTGTGGGTGTGTGTGTGGTGTGTGTGGGGGGGGGTGTGGGGTGTGTGTGTGTGGGGGGTGTGTGTGGGGTGTGTGTGGTGTGTGTGTGGGGTGTATGTGTGTGTGGGGTGTGTATGTGTGTGGGGTGTGTGTGGGATGTGTGTGTGTGGGGTGTGTGTGTGTGTGGGGTGTGTGTGGGGGGTGGTGTGGTGAGTGTATGTGCGTGGTGAGTGTATGGTGTGGTGAGTGTGTGGTGTGGTGAGTGTATGTGCGTGGTGAGTGTATGGTGTGGTGAGTGTGTGGTGTGGTGAGCGCATGGTCTGGTGAGTGTGTGGTGTGGTGAGTGTATGTGTGTATGGTGTGGTGAGTGTGTGGTGTGGTGAGTGTATATGTGTGGTGAGTGTATGGTGTGGTGAGTGTGTGGTGTGGTGAGTGTATATGTGTGGTGAGTGTATGGTGTGGTGAGTGTATGGTTTGGTGAGTGTATGGTGTGGTGAGTGTGTGGTGTGTGGTGACCGTGGTGTGTGTGGTGTCACCCTGGCAGGTGCACGTGGACTCCGGGACCCTGCACTGCTACCCAAACACACACAGACACACACACTCGGACACACACAGACACACACACACAGACACACATTCACACAGACACACACACACACAGACACTCATCCACACAGACATACACACGGACACACACAGACACATACACTCGGACACACAAGATACCCACAGACACAGATACAAAGCCAAAGATCCCCCGGAAAGCCTGAACAGACTTTCGGGGCAAGTGCTATTGGCGAGTAGCGTCTGTTAAGACACACAGGCAGACACACAGACAGACACACAGACAGACACACACAGACAGACACACACAGACACACACAGGCAGACACACACAGACACGCAGACGCAACTGGATACATTAATTGTGGGGGAGAGTGAGAGGAGAGAGAGGGGGGGGTGAAAGGGGGACAGAGCAAAGGGTATAGGGAGCGGTGAGGACCACGAGAGGAGCCTCCATCGGTCACCATGGAAACGGAGCCCGGGTCACTCCTAGTCGGGACCCTCATCGACCTTGACCCCGTCGACTCGGGGGTCCCCGGGGTCTCCGAGGTCACGGGGGTCTCCTCGGGGGACCTCCTGTCGCTGCCCGCCGCGGGGGGCCCCGCGATCGACCTCCTGTGCGGCAGCCCCCGCGTCGAGAGCCTCGCCCTGCCGGGGGGCGGCGAGCCTCTCCCCCCGAGCCTCGACCTCCTGTCGGGCAGCCCCCGTGACCCAGGGGGACCCGTCCCCTCGGGCGGGGACCCGTGGAGGCCCGCGGGGGACACGTGGGGTTCCAGCGCCGAGGGGACCGCTGCCGCTGACCCCTGGGGGCCCGCGACAGGCCCCTGGGGCGACCAGGCCGAGGCCTCCGTCGAGGGGTTCGGGCCTCAGGAGGGAGGGGACGTGTGGGTCCTGTCGGAGGCGACCCCCTCCGAGGGAGTCCCCTCCAAGGGGGTCTCCGAGGGGGTCGGAGGCCACCAGAAGCGCGGTGCCGGCGAGGAGTCCCCGACGGCGAGCGAGGCGACGGAGTCGGCGGATTCGTCGGAGGCGGAGGGGGATGATGGTCCCGGCCCCAGAGACGAGCAGCAGCAGCAGCAGCAGCGAGGGGACGGGGAGGAGGATGGCCCCGAGGAGGAGAGACCCCTGGTCGGGTCGGGGTCCGCGGGGTCCCTCGGAGCCCCCGAGGGAGGGGATGAGGAGAGCCCAGCCGGGGGTAGGACGTTCGTGAGGAACTTGGCAGCGAAGATTGTCGACGAAACGTGAGGAGCCTTGATCGTCATCATCATCATCACCGTTACCATCATCGCCACAGTCAACAACATCATCATCATCACTGTTACCATCATCGCCACAGTCAACAACAACATCATCATCATCAACATCACGAGTTACACAATCCATCATCATCATCACCGTTACCATCATCACAGTCAACAACAACAACATCATCATCTCGATTTAAAGCTTTCGTGATTGCAGGGATTCATCTTCTTGGTTCTTTTGGTAAAGTCACGTAGAATGGAAATAATAAAATAATAAAAATAAAACATAATAAAATAATTCTCACGACGTTTCGGCCACAACGCAAGCAGCCGTCCTCAGGTGGAGAACAGGTCTGTCGAGAAGACAGAGTCATTAAAATTCTGTCATTCTACGTGACTTTACCGAAAGAACCAAGAAGATCAATCCATCATCGTCAACAATCGTAACTTTTCATTCACGATCATCTTTAATCACCATCTACACGAGCATCATCAGTACAATCATTATCAACAGTCGTTATCATGAACACCACCACCTCCATCATCATCTACAGATTTTATACCGTACTGTACAATCATCAAACACAACCATCATCACTATGAACACAATCATTGTCATTACCATCATTATCACCACCACCACCATCACGCTTGTATAACCAGGAAAGCCTCAACTTAGTCTCATATAACTCTTTTTTTTCAGGAGGTGTCATGCTGGTGGTGGCGTAGAAGGTTCTGTTTGCAATGTGTGTGTGTGTGTGATCACAATTGATTGAATTTGCGGTTTATTTAAAAACAAATATGAATTGGCAAATGTGTACCTAACTCTTGCGAATGATGCCACGGCATCCGTAACGTCGCCTATCAAGCTGCAAATGGAATCGCTCCTCCCTGCATTCACGACCTCCTGCAGCCACATTTATTCCACCGAGATCATGAAGATCCTCAGATGGGGCACTGCTCGCATGCCACCGAAACTCTGGAATTCCTTGCCCATTCGAGGTCAGGGGACTACCTAGACACTTATAAATCTTCCACTCTCGACTAAAAATGTTACCCGTTTAAAATGTATTTTTTTTCTCTTTGGTAACTTTTTCAAACGTCTTCTTTCCTTGGTTGATGTTTAAACTATTTCCCGCATTTCCATAGCGCCCTGAGAACGATTGTTTAAGGGCGTTTTATAAATGTTAATTATTATTAGTAGTAGTAGTATTTGTCGTGGTTAATTAATTCGCACGTATTAACCAGGGCGGCCACTGGATGCGAACTGCAAACCTCTGCAATGAGCGGTGGAGATGGTGGTGGTGACGATTGTGATGATTGATACGGGAAGCGATGATGATGTTGGTGGTTGTGTTGTGGTTTTAATGTGTCAATAATTGTGACGGTTTTGGTGATGGTTATTATGGTGGTCATTGTTATTTGTGATTTTTGTGATGTGTCGGTGCTGATGATGATGGTGCTGATGATGGTGGTGGTGGTGGTCCTGTGGATGATTGCGGTTCTGATGTTAATTATTGTCACGAAAGTAATTTGATGGTTTTGGTGATGGCAATTATGGTGTTGGTGGTGATGGCAATTATAGTGGTGATCACGTTAATTATTGTTGATTATTGTGATTGTGTTGGGGCTGATGATGTGTGCACGAGGTGGTCGCAAGAGGCGACTTGATTCCTTACCCCCGTGATGCCAGATGACCTTCAGTGACCTCCACTGTGTGTGCGTGTGTGTGCAGTATCTGTGTGCGTGTGTACATATCTGTGTATGTTGCTATATGTTGAACTTCTTTCGCACCGTACGTAGTCAACCGAGCTCATCACAGGTATATTGTGGGGCGTGTTGGCGCAATGCTTAGCCACAAACTCCGGAAACCTGAGTTCGAATCCCGCTCACGACCAATGACAGTGACGGATATTTCAACCGGTCCTGGGCCTCCCCTTCCTTCGTCAACTCAGTCTCAAATGAGTACCTGGTGCGGTGTGTAAACAACACTAGCGCTGGGGAGACAAAGGCGTCCTTGACGTAGCGTTGACCACTCCACAGTTTCACGCTTCAACACACCGGTGGGCTAAAGCAGTGAACTATTTGTCTTTTGTCAACGTGACACTTTTTTACTGATTGGCCGTGTCGGGTGGTGGAGGGTTACGACACATTTATAAAGAACGTGATCTAAACCCAAAAACGTTGATTATGAAGACTAAATGTCCGAGGCAATTAAATATTTTATTTCTGGGACACTTTTTTTCTCCAGGGGTGTTACTCAACTCCGCGACTGGGGTACCAATGAATCCGAAATCAGTGCCACACTCCGCGATGTCGAAACGCCGAACATCAGCATAACAAAATCCGTTATCGAAAAATTCAACTTTGAAGAGTGCATCGTGTACAGCTCGTCGAGATTAATCGATTACCGAATCGCCGACCATCGACAGACTAAAAATGACTGCATCACGGACATGATGCGAGAGCCGGGGTACTCTGGCTACCCCGGGGTTCCACCACGAGGTTCATTTGCCCTAAGCAGGGCCGTCCCTAGGGGGAGGGGGGGGGCTGCGGGGCCCGGGGCAACCCCCCATTGAGTGCCCCCCATCGCCCCGACGCATTCAAACTAAACGAGAAGTATTGGTATTCATATTCTTAGGTTTTTTCGGTAAAGTCACGTAGGTAAAACATTTTTTAATAAAAGTAAACTAAAAATAAAATAAAAATCACGACGTTTCGGAGGCAACACAAGCTTCCGTCTTCAGGTGGAACCGTCACAGCACGATTGCTGTGTCAAGTAGGAAGGCCAGCGTCTCGAGAAGCTGTGACTTCTTGTCTCGTTGTCTGTTAAAAACTCTAACAGATAGGTGGAATTCCTCTCCGTAGAGGGCATTAATTCTCGATTTGAAGTTTTCGTGACTGCAAGGATTCATATTCTTAGGTTTTTTCGGTAAAGTCACGTAGGTAAAAAAATTTAAATTAATAAAAGTAAAACAAAAATAAAATAAAAATCACGACGTTTCGGAGGCAACACAAGCTTCCGTCTTCAGGTGGAACCGTCACAGCACGATTGCTGTATCAAGTATTGGATCTGACACCGTGGCGTCAAAGCACGGGTACCCCTACCCCCCCACCCCCAAAGCGCGGGGCTCAGAGCGGTCGCCCCGAATCGCTTGCACACATGACATTTGTTGTTGTTTTCACCGATCGGCGAGACGCGGGCTGTCTTCGTCTATAGATACACACACACGCGCGTCTGTGTGTGAACTGTTGCGTTATAGGTATCGTCATGTCGATGTTGGGCTCAGTTGGGGATAGTAATTCGATAATTGTTTTTTTTTAATTCCTTTATATTAAGTTCGCTTGCTTGCTTAGGACCATGCAAATCTTTCGGTCGTTTTTTAACCCACTTCCCGTGATTCAATCGAGCTGACATTTTGCACACAGATTCGTTGTGCGTGACAATGCATTTTCGTGAAAAAATTTTTCTCAAATTTTACACTGTTTAGGGAAATTTTTTTAAATATTTAATTACCAATTGTTTAATGCTGCCAGACAATCATCTGACCCATAGGTGGCAGCCATCTCAAGCCAGAGGACGAGAGGACTCTAGCCGCCCCGATGCCACGCATATAAAGGATTTATAGTGAAAAACTTTGTTTTACGGGATTACTTGTTACCCTTTTATCTGGCAACAAAACTGACACCTTTTTTTTACAAGGAGTCATGTTTACATAGACCACAATACCTGCAGTCATAATGCAAACAAAAAATATAACTCTGATAATGTATGCACTGTCCTTGAAGTTGATTGGTCCACACCCAAGACAGCTTTCCTTAGAGCCTAGTCTCACATGGTGTTGGACCAGATGACGCCAAAAGGCGCACTATAACTGCAGGTATTGTGGTCTATGCAAACATGACTCCTCGTAAAAAGGTGCCAGTTTTGTTTCCAGATAAAAGGGTAAAAAACCAATGATCATATTTTTTACTGGCAAATGAGGTTCCAATGGGGTAGTAATTCGGTCTGGGCTAAGATTAAGGGGGCCGGTGTTAGCGATGGACCGAGAAGGAACGCGGATTAGAGGACACGCACGGGGGTGGGGGGGGGTGTCTCGTGAAGACGCCGTTCAAACCCTCGAGGAAAGCAACGTGAGGGGGGGGGTGGCGGTGGGGGTCTTGGGGACAGGACACGCGGCTTAGTGGGGAGCTGAGGGTCAAGCGAGTAGTGACGGAGTGCAATGAAAGGGTGACGCCGAACCCGTGGAGATGGAGCGATTATGAATAACCGAACGCGCCTTCGTGTAGAGAGAGAGAGGAGAGAGAGAGAGAGGAGCATTCGGCTGCCTATACATGCTCCACGCGATGGGTTAAGCGACTTCGTTGCGCCATCATTCCTGATGGCCAGGTCGCTTCTGAAAAAGAATAATGAAATGAGTATAACCCGTAAAAACAAAGTTTTTCACTTTAAATCCTTTATATGCATGGCGGCGAGAGTCCTCTCGTCCTCTGGCTTGAGATGGCTGTCACCTATGGGTCAGATGATTGTCTGCAGTATTAAACAATTGGTAATTAAATATTTAATTTGTTTTCCCTAAACAGTGTAAAATTTTGGAAAAAAAAATTCACGAAAATAAATTGTCACGCACAACGAGTCTGTGTGCAAAATGGCAGCTCGATTGGATCATGGGAAGTGGGTTAAAAAAACGACCGAAAGATTTGCACGGTCGTAAGCGCGCAAGCAAGCAAGTGAACTTAATATAAAGGATTTAATACAGGATTTAAAAAACCCGTTGTTTAGTTTAAAATAGTTTGGTTTAGCTGGGGTCGTAAGTGCCGAGTGCAGTGATTTGTCACATCGCTCAACCTCGGGTCGATGTACCCCACGGCAGCGGGACCTGCTTGTAGGATGCCTTCATCCGTCGAGCAGCGGATCGAGCTCGACAATGATTATTTATGTTCGGGGCGAGCGGCTAGGATTAATGGGGGTCGAGGTTTAGGGTTAACTTCAAGGAGCGCGCCTCCGCCATAAACCACGGTTAGGGTAAAGGAGTCGGGGGGAGGTGAGGGGGGGAGAAACTCCCCGCTCCGTTATAGAGCTGCGGCGAGGGGGATCCTATTAGGCTGGTAAACAGATCGGGAGAGAGCCCCCCCCCCGGGGAGAGGGAGATACGCAGTGCCGATGGGATGGGGGCAGGCTTGTGGGGAGGGGACGTGTATCCCCTTGCCCTCTAAATCCCGCTGAGTCAGTGCCGTGGTTGGATGGAGGGGGGTGGTGGTGGAGGTGGTGGTGGGGAAGAGATTATTCTCGGTAGGTGGAGGGGGAGAATTAGAAATCCGCGGCAGCCCCTCACCCCCCGCACTGCAGCTTGCACACGTGACATTTGTTGTTGTTTTCACCGATCTCCGTTGGGACTGAAAGCGCGGCAGCTCTTCCCGGTGGTAGCGGATGAGAGGGAGGGGGGGAGGGGGGGCACTTCCGCGGATTTATTTGCTTAGAAGCCTTAGAACATAAAGCGACAAATTTGATTCCAGCTGGGCAGCTGTCCGTCGCCCGCGTCTTGGTGGCACGGGTTTCATGTAATTTGCATCCCTCCAATTATTATTTTCGCGTCTTGGTGGCACGGGTTGGAGACAATTTGCATCTCCCAATTATTATTTTCGCGTCTTGGTGGCACGGGTTGGAGACAATTTGCATCCCTCCAATTATTATTTTCGCGTCTTGGTGGCACGGGTTGGAGACAATTTGCATCTCCCAATTATTATTTTCGCGTCTTGGTGGCACGGGTTGGAGACAATTTGCATCCCCCAATTATTATTTTCGCGTCTTGATGGCACGGGTTGCAGACAATTTGCATCCCCCAATTATTATTTTCGCGTCTTGGTGGCACGGGTTGGAGACAATTTGCATCCCACAATTATTATTTTCGCGTCTTGGTGGCACGGGTTGGAGACGATTTGCAACCTCCAATCATTATTTCGCGTCTTGGTGGCACGGGTTGCAGACAATTTGCAACCCCCAATCATTATTTTAGTGTCTTGGTGGCACGGGTTGGAGACAATTTGCATCCTCCAATTATTATTGCCGCGTCTTGGTGGCACGCAAGATGTCCGTGTGCTCGATGCCGGACGCTGGCAATGCCTCTTGTAAAGTTGGAGTTCCCATGTTCTCCCTGCGGACATGTGGTGGTCTCGTGGATTTCTCTCCGCGTTCCTCCGATTTTTGCCCGACTCCATCCACGTTGAGAAAACAACGCTGGTTTAGATGAATGTGTGATGGTCTTGATGCTTGCGTGATGGTGTGTGATGGCGTTGTGATGGTGGTCTTGTGTCGATGGACCCTTGATGGTGGTGTGTGATGGCGCTGTGATGGGAGGATGTCTTCTCACCTGCGCCACGATGTCGCGAGCGAACCAATCGCTCACATCCACTCTGCGACGCACGTGTGATGATGATGATGACTTAAACTACATCCATGATGAGATATCATCGCGTGTGGCAAGGTCGCCTCTGAAATAGTGTCCATAGCTCAGTAAGAAAAGAGTGCCATCAGAAACACTGCCTCTTATCCGCACACGAGCATGCGTCAGTGGCAATCACACCGATATATTATTTAAAAAATATATTATCAAAACCTTAAATTTGGCCAAATTAATGAACGGCTAAATTCGTTATTTAAACACGTAGGCTTTCGCGACCATAATATAGGTTTCTGTTGGGTTAGATCACCTAAATATGAATGCGTCGTTAAATCCTCCAACTCGCTACACCGGAGAACCGGGTTTAATCACTATTGCGTCTGTGTGAGTGTGTGGGTCTCTATGCCTAGGGTTAGGGTGTCTTGTCTCTATGGCAGTCCATCAACTCACCACACTTAAAGAACCCCAAGTTTAATGACATCTATGCGGCCAACACCCGGAATGGAACTCGAGGTCTCAGCGGTGCCGGCTCAGCCACTCGACCTCCTCCTCCTCCTCTGCTTCCGCAGATTTCTCTTTGCCCACTGGAGCAGAGAAGGATTTATTGAGTGGCGTAAAAGGAGCGCTCGCGTGAGGAGAGGGAGATTGGGGGAGGGGTGGTGGGGGGGAAGGGGTGGGGGTGGTGGGGGGGGAAGGGGTGGTGGGGGGGGAAGGGTTGGGGGTGGTGGGGGGGGAAGGGGTGGGGGTGGTGGGGGGGAAGGGGTGGGGGTGGTGGGGGGGAAGGGTTGGGGTGGTGGGGGGGAAGGGGTGGGGGTGGTGGGGGGGGGAAGGGGTGGGGGGTGGTGGGGGGGGAAGGGGTGGGGGTGGTGGGGGGGGAAGGGGTGGGGGTGGTGGGGGGGAAGGGTTGGGGGTGGTGGGGGGGAAGGGGTGGGGGTGGTGGGGGGGAAGGGGTGGGGGGGGGGTTCAGGGGATGAGATTGGGGGACGGGGGGAGGGGCGCATCAACCTCTGTCCTCGTGATATAATGACCCTGTGATCCGATGTTGGATGGTGATGGTGGTGGTAATTATGATGATGATGTTAGTGATGGTGATGATGGTGGTGGTGATGTAAATGTCACCGCCAGGGAGACAAAGGCGGTCGGGCGTGTAGCTGGCTACCCACCCCTTCGTGTGCTGTGCCGGCCTTCATAGGTGCTGCTCGCTAACAGCACTTGCCCCAGCAGTCTGTCAAAGCTATCCAGTGGATCTTTGTCTTTGTGGTGTTGATGATGATAATGATATTGCTGACGACGATGATGGTGGTGGTGGTGATGGTCGTGATAGCTATGAGGATGTTGACGGTAGTCATAGTGACGACGATGATGTTGGTGATGTTGGTGATGATGTTGGTGATGGTTATGATGATGTTGATAATGTTGGTGATGGTGATGATGATGTTGGTGATGGTGATGATGATGTTGGTGATGGTGATGATGATGTTGGTGATGGTGATGATGATGATGTTGGTGATGGTGATGATGATGTTGGTGATGGTGATGATGATGTTGGTGATGGTGATGATGATGGTGATGATGATGTTGGTGATGGTGACGATGGTGATGTTGGTGATGGTGATGATGGTAATGTTGATGAAGGTGATGGTGATGATGTGTGTGTCGCAGCGAGGAGGTGAGCGAGGAGGAGCGAGCCACATTTGCCGAGGCCGTGTCGGGGGAGGGAGGCAAGGGGCGCGATTGGTTCGCCCGCTACATCGTGGCGCAGGTGAGACATCCTCCCATCGCAGCGCCATCACACGCCGCCATCGCGCAAACATCAAGACCATCACAGCACCATCGACGCCATCACAGGGACATCAACACCATCACGACGGCATCCACACAGGACGATCGCCAACACCACCACCAACGTGATCACAGCTCCATTCATTACAATCACAGAGAGACAGAGGGAGCAATGGTGGGAGAGCGGTGGAGGAGAGATGAGAACGTGGAGAGGGGGATAGACAGGGGAGGGGGAGGGGGATGAGAAGGGAGAGGGGGGACCAGGAGGGAGGGAGAGGGAGGCCGTTGTTGCTCTGCTCGCGTCTATTGCCCACGGCACAGCGTCATCCCGGATCAGTGTCAACTTGCGTGCGAGTCGGTGTGAGTCAGTGCGTGCTTGCGTGAGTCAGTGTGAGTGAGTGCGTGTGTGTGAGCGAGTGAGTCAGTGTGAGTCAGTGCGTGCTTGCGTGTGAGTGAGTCGGTGTGAGTCAGTGTGAGTGAGTGCGTGCTTGTGTGTGTGTGAGTCCGTGTGAGTCAGTGTGAGTGAGCGAGTGTGAGTGAGTGTGAGTGAATGCGTGCTTGCGTGTGTGTGAGTCGGTGTCAGTCAGTGTGAGTGAGTGAGCGAGTGTGAGTCGGTGTGAGTGAGTGTGAGTGAATGCGTGGTTGCGTGTGAGTCGGTGTGAGTCAGTGCGTGCTTGCGTGTGAGTGAGTCGGTGTGAGTCAGTGTGAGTGAGTGCGTGCTTGTGTGTGTGTGAGTCCGTGTGAGTCAGTGTGAGTGAGCGAGTGTGAGTGAGTGTGAGTGAATGCGTGCTTGCGTGTGTGTGAGTCGGTGTCAGTCAGTGTGAGTGAGTGCGTGTGTGTGAGCGAGTGAGTCAGTGTGAGTCAGTGCGTGCTTGCGTGTGAGTGAGTCGGTGTGAGTCAGTGTGAGTGAGTGCGTGCTTGTGTGTGTGTGAGTCCGTGTGAGTCAGTGTGAGTGAGCGAGTGTGAGTGAGTGTGAGTGAATGCGTGCTTGCGTGTGTGTGAGTCGGTGTCAGTCAGTGTGAGTGAGTGAGCGAGTGTGAGTCGGTGTGAGTGAGTGTGAGTGAATGCGTGGTTGCGTGTGAGTCGGTGTGAGTCAGTGCGTGCTTGCGTGCATGTGAGTCGGTGTGAGTCAGTGTGAGTGCGTGCGTGCTTGCCTGTGTGTGAGCGAGTGTGAGTCAGTGTGAGTGAGTGAGTGCGTGCTTGCGTGCGTGTGTGTGAGTCAGTGTGAGTGAGTGCTTGCGTGTGAGCGAGTGTGAGTCAACGTGTCAGTGTGAGTCAGTGCGTGCTTGCGTGTGTGTGAGTCGGTGTGAGTGAGTGCGTGCGTGAGCGAGTCAGTATGAGTCCACATGCATGTGAGTCTACGTGTGTGGGGAGCGGTGGGTGTAGTGGTTAGCGCTTCGCTGCGCTACGAACCCGGCCACCCGAGTTCGATTCCCGCTCACAGCCGACACCCAGTGGCGATTACCTGAACCGGTACTGGGCCTCTCCTAGGTAGACTCAGCCTCAAATGAGTACCTGGTGCGGTGTGTAAAAACATCGTCACTGGGGAGACAAAGGCGGTCGGGCGTGGTGCTGGCCACCCACCCCCTCGTGTACTGTTCCAGCCTTCATAGGTGCTCGCTAACAGCACTTGCCCCAACAGTCTGTTCAGGCTATAGGAGGATCTTTGTCTTTGTGTGTGTATGTGAGAGCACGTGTGTGAGCGTGCATTTGTGTGTGTGAGAGTGCGTGCGTGTCTGAGCGTGCGTGCGTGCATAAGAGCGTGTGTGTCACGATCATTCAAGGCCTTCACGAGATCCTAATTCCGATTTAAAGCTTTCGTGACTGCAGGGATTCATCTTCTTGGTTCTTTCGGTAAAGTCACGTAGAAGGGAAGTAATAAAATAATAAAAATAAAACATAATAAAATAAAACAATTCTCACGACGTTTCGGCTACAAGACGGCTGCTTGCGTTGTAGCCGAAACGTCGTGAGAATTATTTTATTACTTCCCTTCTACGTGACTTTACCGAAAGAACCAAGAAGAAGAGATCCTAATTCGTCATTAAACTTGACCCCCCCCCCTCCCGCCCCCCATAATTTCAACCGCCGCACCCGAAGATCGGCGTCGAATCAGCACCGTCCCTATCGTGGTGGCGAGATGTTCTTGGCCTGGTATGGAGGAGGTCGTGGCTTCGATCCCGACCCTGACGATGCCCGTGTGTGTGTGTGTGTATGCTCGAGTTTGCGTGTTCCATCCGCAGTGGTCGCGTGCGTTTATCTCCGCGCCCTCCGGTCCCCCCCCCCCCCCCCCCCGTCGCATTTAGAATCGGCGCCACGCGTTCGGAGTTGACTTTTACCCGACGTACATTTCCACTCGACGATGCTGAAGGCGCTGATGAGCCGCTTCGTCGGGCTGTCATTCTGACAAACAAAACAAAAATAGCTACGTAGCTCGGAGGGGCCCTACCTGGTAGAATTCATGAACAGAAAGAACGGTAGATTTGAAGCTTTCGTGACTGCGATGATTCATATTCTTAGGTCACGTAGGTAAAAAACATTAAAAAGTAAAAGTATGCGGCCCTTGCCCCACCATCTTCTCCAACCATTATATAAACGGAGTGGTAGCTCCTGCAATCTCTCATTTACTTGATACAGCTGTCGTGGCTGTGACGGTACCACCTGAAGACGGAAGCTTGTGTTGCCTCCGAAACGTCGTGATTTTTATTTTATTTTACTTTTTAATGTTTTTTTTACCTACGTGACTTTACCGAAAAAACCTAAGAATAGAAAGAACGGTGTTGGTGAGTGCACCGCTAATCACTGCACCTGCCGTCGGCAGCTCCCACTACCGAGAAGCTGTGCGACGAATTCTGCTGCTCCGTGGAGCGGACGAGAGACGCAGTAGGGGCGCACCCAGAACAGAGCATCTGGGGGCGATTAAACTCGTCGATTTTTCTGTTAGTTCCTTTCAAGCGGAAAGGGGATACTATTTACATTGCGGTATATAAAATGTTATGCTGGTAGGAACTCACTGGTTACACCAGCCCACAGGGGATTATTGTGTCCGTCCGTCGTGCAGGGAGGGGCTGGGTGGGGAGGGGAGGGGCTGGGTGGGGAGGGTGGGGAGGGGCTGGGTGGGGAGGGTGGGGTGGGGAGTGGCTGGGTGGGGAGGGTGGGGAGAGGCTGGGTAGGGAGGGTGGGGCTGGGCGGGGGGTGGGAGGGGTGGGGCTGGGTGGGAGGGGCTGGTTACCCCGTGGTGCCCTTATAAAACTCAAAGTTTAACCTACTCACGCCGACTTGTGCCCGCCCTCACAGTCGGGCATATTTGCGGAATACACCACGCCGCCGTTGACCCTGGCCATTGACCGAGCAACCCAACGTTCCTACCAGCTCCCTCCGCAGGAATGTGTTTTATTTCAGATTCAGATTCTTTATTTACACTGGAGGAATCCGGTGGGCTATGAAGCTAGGTTTTTTTCCACAGATGTTCGCAGATGCCCATTTATTTATATTTTTAGATTCCCAACAGCAGCAGCAGCAGCAAAACACCACTTGGCAGTCGGATCCGCGGGGCGCATTTCCATTGTTAACGTCGTTTTTATTGCATAACCGGTAACCGAATGAAAATAAGCGAGTACAACTGGTTCAACACGAAGGCAGCCGCCACGGTGGCCATCGGCGCGTGACTGGACTCAGTCCACAGCGGTCACCGGGGGCTCCATTCCATCGGCCGGCGCCGCAGTTCAAACAACGAGGGCAGGTTTCTTACGTAGCCCCAACTGTTAGCCAGAGCGTGAGTTTCCCTGTGTGTTCTAACCTGCGTGTGTGTGTGTCCATGTCCCCGTGTCTCCACATGTCCCCCTGGTCTCTCCACATGTCCCCTGGTGCCCCCTCCACGTCGTCGCCGGTGTCTCCCCGTGTCTCCATGTGTCTCTCCATGGTTCCACGTGTCTCCCCGTGTCTCCGTGTACTGGTCTCCATGTGT
>NC_083830.1:6575366-6602667 GCF_015708825.2 Lethenteron reissneri | reverse complement strand
GCAGCGCGCGTCTGTAGGTGTGCGTGCGCGAGAGAGAGGGTGAGGTGAGGTGAGAGAGAGGGTGGGTGAGAGGGTGAGGTGAGGGTGAGGTGAGAGAGAGGTGAGGTGAGAGAGAGGGTGGGTGAGAGGGTGAGGTGAGGGAGAGGGTGAGGTGAGGTGAGAGAGAGGGTGGGTGAGAGGGTGAGGTGAGGGAGAGAGGGTGGGTGAGAGGGTGAGGTGAGGGAGAGAGGGTGGGTGAGAGGGTGAGAGAGAGGGTGAGGTGAGAGAGAGGGTGAGGTGAGGGTGAGGTGAGGGAGAGGGTGAGGGAGAGGGTGAGGTGGGGTGAGAGGGTGAGGTGAGGGTGAGAGAGAGGGTGAGGTGAGAGAGAGGGTGAGGTGAGGTGATGGAGAGGTGAGGGTGAGGTGAGGGGTGAGGTGGGGTGAGAGGGTGAGGTGAGGTGAGAGGGAGAGGTGAGGGTGAGGTGAGGGAGAGGTGAGGGTGAGGTGAGAGAGAGGGTGAGGTGAGGTGAGAGAGAGGGTGAGGTGAGGTGAGGGTGAGGGAGAGAGAGAGGGTGAGGTGAGGTGAGAGGGTGAGGTGAGGTGAGAGAGAGGGTGAGGTGAGGTGAGGGTGAGGGAGAGAGAGGGTGAGGTGAGAGAGAGGGTGAGGTGAGGGTGAGGTGAGGTGAGGGAGAGGGTGAGGTGAGGGTGAGGTGAGGGAGAGGGTGAGGTGAGGGAGAGGGTGAGGTGAGGGAGAGGGTGAGGTGAGGGAGAGGGTGAGGTGAGAGAGAGGGTGAGGTGAGGGTGGAGGTGAGGGTGAGGTGAGGGCGAAAAGGGTGAGGTGAGGGCGAGAGAGAGGGTGAGGCGAGGGAGAGGGTGAGGCGAGAGAGAGGGTGAGGCGAGAGAGAGGGTGAGGTGAGGGAGAGGGTGAGGTGAGGGAGAGGGTGAGGCGAGAGAGAGGGTGAGGTGAGGGAGAGGGTGAGGTGAGGGTGAGGTGAGGTGAGGGAGAGGGTGAGGTGAGGGAGGGTGAGGTGAGAGAGAGGGTGAGGTGAGGGAGAGGGTGAGGCGAGAGAGAGGGTGAGGCGAGAGAGAGGGTGAGGTGAGGTGAGGGAGAGGGTGAGGTGAGGGAGAGGGTGAGGTGAGGGAGAGGGTGAGGTGAGAGGGTGAGGTGAGGGTGAGGTGAGGGAGAGGGTGAGGAAGAGGGTGAGGAAGAGGGTGAGGTGAGGGAGAGGGTGAGGAAGAGGGTGAGGGAGAGGGTGAGGTGAGGGAGAGAGGGTGAGGTGAGAGGGTGAGGTGAGGGTGAGGTGAGGGATGAGGGTGAGGTGAGAGGGTGAGGTGAGGGTGAGGTGAGGGAGAGGGTGAGGAAGAGGGTGAGGGAGAGGGTGAGGTGAGGGAGAGAGGATGAGGGAGAGAGGGTGAGAGAGAGAGGGTGGGTGAGAGGGTGAGGTGAGAGAGTGTGGGTGAGGGTGAGGTGAGAGAGGGTGGGGGAGAGAGAGAGGGTCAGGATTGATAGGGTGAGGCGAGATAGGGTGAGGCGGCGAGAGAGAGAGGGTGAGAGGGTGAGGTGAGGGAGAGAGGGTGAGATGGGTGAGGTGAGCGGTGAGTGAGGCGTGAGTGAGGAGCGTATGATTGGGGGGGGGGGGGGTGTGAGGCCACTGAATGTGTGGTGAGTGTGAGGTGTGTGGTTAGTGAGGTGTGTGGTGTGTGAGAGTGTGGTGTGTGAGAGTGTGGTGTGTGTGGTTAGTGTGAGGTGTGTGGTTAGTGTGAGGTGTGTGGTGTGTGAGAGTGTGGTGTGTGGTGTGTGAGAGTGTGGTGTGTGGTGTGTGAGGTGTGTGGTGAGTGTGAGGTGTGTGGTTAGTGAGGTGTGTGGTGTGTGAGAGTGTGGTGGGTGAGTGTAAGGTGTGTGGTGAGTGTGAGGAGTGTGGTTAGTGAGATGTGTGGTGTGTGAGAGTGTGGTGTGTGAGGTGTGTGGTGAGTGTGAGGTGTGTGGTTAGTGAGGTGTGTGGTGAGTGTGAGGTGTGTGGTGTGTGAGAGTGTGGTGGGTGAGTGTGTGGTGTGTGAGGTGTGTGGTGAGTGTGAGGTGTGTGGTGTGTGACAGTGTGGTGTGTGAGTGTGTGGTGTGTGAGGTGTGTGGTGATTGAGCTGGATTGGATTTGGAACCTGGACCCCCCCTCTGCTTCCACTCAGCAGAGCGCGAACCCCCCTTCATTCACCAGGAGTTCATGTGAGGGGTTGTATGTGTGGGAGTGGGGTGTTCATGCGCGCGGGGGCACACACGCATGCCGTGTTCTTTTAAGGGGTGTTTGTGTGCGTGGGTTCGTTTGTGTGAAGGGTTCACGTTTGTGTGTGTTTGAGGTTCATGGGCGGTTCATTCTTGATGAGGGAGTTCATGTTTGGTGTGTTCATGCGTGAGGAGTGTGTGTAGGGGGTGGTTCATGTGGGTATTCATGTTCGGGGTTCATTTGTGTGGGAGTGCGCATGTTTTGACTGTTCATGTATGCTGTGAGTGTTCATGTTAGGGCAGGGGTTCATGCTAGGGGGTTAATTTGCGTGTGCGTTTGAGTAAGGTGGGGGGGGGGGGAGGCCTTGTGTGTGTGTGTGTTTAGGGGGGTTCTTGGGTGTGTGCATGTCGAGTTGTGAGGGGTGTGTTTAGGGGGTCCTTGGGTGAGTGTGTCGTTTTGTGAGGGGTGTGTGTGTAAGTGGGGGGGGGGGGGTCCTTGGGTGTGTGTGTGTGTCGAGTTGTGAGGGGTGTGTGTGTAAGTGGGGGGGGGGGGTCCTTGGGTGTGTGTGTGTGTCGAGTTGTGAGGGGTGTGTGTGTAAGTGGGGGGGGTCCTTGGTGTGTGCATGTCGAGTTGAGGGGTGTGTGTGTAAGTGGGGGGGGGGGGGGTCCTTGGTGTGTGCATGTCGAGTTGAGGGGTGTGTGTGTAAGTGGGGGGGGGGGTCCTTGGTGTGTGCATGTCGAGTTGAGGGGTGTGTGTGTAAGTGGGGGGGGGGGGGTCCTTGGTGTGTGCATGTCGAGTTGAGGGGTGTGTGTGTAAGTGGGGGGGGGGGGGGTCCTTGGGTGAGTGTGTCGAGGTGTGCGTGCGCGCTGTGAACGGTAGTCGTGCTGGTGTGCGTGAACACCAAAGCTGCACATATATTACACACACACGTGCACGCGGGGGGGGGGGGGATGCTGAGGGTGGGGGCGGGGGGTTGTGGGGGGTGGGGCTGCCGGACCGCCTGGGGGAGCTGGGGAGGCAAGGAGTTTGGGGGGCAGTGGGGGGGGGTCTGCCCCCTCCCCCCAGGTCAACCGGCCACCCCCCACCCCCCAATCCCCCCCCCCCCCCCCCCCTCGTCTACGCCCGCCCCTGCGTGACGTCACTAAGCTTTGGAGCGCTCCTAGTGGATACAGTTATTATTCATTTTTAAGAAAAACAGATGGAAAAAGGTGAATTACTAAATTATTTCTGTACTATTTATAAATTTTAAAAAATGTTGAATAAATCTATTGGATTTAAAAAAAAAACTGGCGCTCAGAGTTGTCGCCTCGGATGTTGGTTGTCGTGGTTGTGTTTTGCGGTGTCGTCTGATGCGTCGTCACGTGACTCCGAGCTTTTTCGTTTTTACCGATCAGTTAAAACGTGTGCAGTGAGTCTAACCGAGTCACAGACGTTCACGTGGGAGCAACACTTTTTATTTAACGCAACAGCGCCAACACAACGTAACCTACGCTCGGGTCTCCAATGCCCATCTTAGCCACGCTACGGCAGAACTAGAACACGGTTCGCTGGGTCACGGACCACGTGACTAGACGCTTGTTCTCACCGACACTTGAAGAAGAACCCTGAGCTCCTCACGGGGCCCTCCTTTTATGCCCCGGGGCTGCGGCTGGCTCCGCCCTTAACCCCGCCCACAGCCCCGCCCACCTTACAAGCTCCTCGGGCCCCTCCTCGAATGTTCCCGAGAGCTCTCCGGGACCACGTGACCGCCCCTCGGCCCCCCCGTCCACCGGTGCCCCCCCCCCTCCAGTGTCGTCAGGTCACGTGACAACAGGTCGGCCAGAGCGTCATGCCCCAGAGTGACCCTGGCTGGCTGACGCTCGCTCCCTCGCTGGGAGCCGGCAACTCACGCTGCTCGTGGTGCCTCCACGCTCACCAGCGCTCCAACAACAACAGAGGGCGGAGGAGCGACGCTCACAACAACGAGCGGAGCGCCGGGTGGCTAAAGCACAGCAAGTTGACGCAGGTGGTGCATCAGCCAGTCATCTCAGTAAATCGACCCGTGGCACCTGCTGGGTCTGCCCCGTCACCTCCTGCCAGCGGGCGTTCGACACTTCACGTGGCCTCAACGTGCACATAGCCTGGCACAAGCGTTGTGGTGACGTCACCGCCACTTACTGGCGAATGGCGGTTGTTGTTGACACCCCAAGTGTGTGAGACCCAGGTG
Organism: Lethenteron reissneri; assembly: GCF_015708825.2. Taxonomy (NCBI): domain Eukaryota; kingdom Metazoa; phylum Chordata; class Hyperoartia; order Petromyzontiformes; family Petromyzontidae; genus Lethenteron; species Lethenteron reissneri. Next base: position 6,598,264 of record NC_083830.1, on the reverse strand, counting down.
TTTGTATGTGTGCGTGACACCCATCCGTGTGTGTGTGAGACACCCATCAGTGTGTGTGTGCGTGACACCCAGGTGTATGAGACACCCAGGTTTGTGTTTCAGTTTAATTGATTAGGTATAACCCTGTGATCCCTGTGAGCCAAGTGGCTCTTGACTCGAGTGCAACCGCAACAAACAAAAACATGAACAAAGAACATCTTGAAGTGACTACACGCAACAGAAAAATCCAGGAAAAAACAGCAAAGTCTTCCAGAAAAAGCATCGTATTTCATTTGTGTAAATCCCAGTGGGATGCAAGTCGAACAATAACAACCATAAGACAATTTAGATTAAAGTTATCAGGCTAGCGCTGTACTACAACAAACAAACATGGCTAAACCAAAACGTTTTCAAAATCACCAAAATAAAGCTATACAAACAATGTAACAGTGATCATAGGAACTGTGATTCAAATTTAACAATAAACTAAATGCTGTACATAACATGTACGACCCAACTTTGCAGCCTTAGCTGGCTGCATGAGTCACTCCATAACCGCAGGAGTATCAGTAGCAATATCAAAAATTTTCAATGCACCTTTAAAGATGAGCACACTATAATCTAAACTCAAGATCATACTTTGCAGCGGTCATCCGGAACGATGAATCCAGACGCATCGGTGTAAGACACCCAGGTGTGTGACACCCAGGTGTGTGACACACCCAGGTGTGTGTGTGACACCAGGTGTGTCACACACCCAGATGTGTGTGTGACACCAGGTGTGAGACACCAGGTGTGTGTGACACACCTGGTGTCACACACACACCTGGGTGTGTCACACACCTGGTGTCACACACACACACCTGGGTGGGTGTTACACACACATGGGTAGGTGTTACACACCTGGTGTGTCACACACACCCGGGCGTGTCACACACACACCTGGTGTCACACACACCTGGGTAGGTGTCACACACACACCCAGGTGTGTGTGACACCTACCCAGGTGTGTGTAACACCCACCCAGGTGTGTGTGTGTGTGACACCAGGTGTGTGACACACCCAGGTGTGTGTGTGACACCTGGTGTCACACACACACCTGGTGTCACACACACACCTGGTGTCACACACCTGGGTGTGTGTCACACACACACCCAGGTGTGTGTGTGTGACACCTACCCAGGTGTGTGTAACACCCACCCAGGTGTGTGTGTGACACCAGGTGTGTGACACACCCAGGTGTGTGTGTGACACCAGGTGTGTGTACGCGGGAATTCCGCTGGGGTGTGGGGGCGCGTGGGAGAGAAGGAGTGGTCCATCGTCACGCATGCCCCCACACACACAGATAGAGGTGAGAGGGGTCGGATATGGCTCTGTGAATCTCACCGGACATCGTTCAAGACTGCCGTTAAGCAATCCCCCGCCTCTGCACGTCTGTACGTAATCCATGCAGGTATGTTTTGTGGGTGTGTAAATGTGGAGAGCGGATTAAACGTTTCGCGCGCTGCGCTACAAACCTGGCGGCCCGAGTTCGATTCCCACTCGGGGTCAACACCGGTGACAAATCTCTGAACCGGTTCTTGGCTACCCCTAGGTCGACTCGGCCTCAAATGAGTACCCGGCGCGGTTCCTTGACACGACGACTTCCTCGTGTCCCGTTCCGGCCTTCATAGGTGATCACGAACAGCACGTGCCCCCAACGGTCTGTCGAAGGCTATACGGGTGATCTGTCTTCACGTGTTTGTGTGTGTGCGTGTTTGTGTGTGTGCGTGTCTGTGTTTGTGTGTGTGTGTGCGTGTCTGTGTTTGTGTGTGTGCGTGTTTGTGTGTGTGTGCGTGTCTGTGTTTGTGTGTGTGCGTGTTTGTGTGTGTGTGCGTGTCTGTGTTTGTGAGTGTGTGTGCGTGTCTGTGTTTGTGTGTGTGTGTGTTTGTGTGTGTGTGCGTGTCTGTGTTTGTGTGTGTGTGTGCGTGTCTGTGTTTGTGTGTGTGTGTGTGCGTGTCTGTGTTTACGATGTGTGCATGTCTGTGTTTGTGTGCTGTGTGCGTGTTTGTGTGTGTGTGCGTGTCTGTGTTTGTGTGTGTGCGTGTCTGTGTTGTGTGTGCGTGTCTGTGTTTGTGTGTGTGTGCGTGTTTGTGTGTGTGTGCATGCCTGTGTTTGTGTGTGTGCGTGTCTGTGTTTGTGTGTGTGCGTGTCTGTGTTTGTGTGTGTGCGTGTCTGTGTTTGTGTGTGTGTTTGTGTGTGTGTGCATGCCTGTGTTTGTGTGTGTGCGTGTCTGTGTTTGTGTGTATGCGTGTTTGTGTGCGTGTCTGTGTTTGTGCGTATGCGTGTTTGTGTGTGTGTGCGTGTCTGTGTTTACAAAGTGTGCGTGTCTGTGTGTGTGTGTGCGTGTCTGTGTGTGTGTGTGCGTGTCTGTGTTTGTGCGTGTCTGTATTTGTGTGTAATGTGTGTTTGTGTGTGTGCGTGTCTGTGTTTGTATGGGTGCGTGCAGAAGCCTGTTTCTCAATCGCAAGAGCCGTAAATATCCCTCCCGTCATGGATTACAATTCTGCAGTGTCGTGTCACCTCTTACCGAAATGACGCCTGTTTACGAATTGCCCCGGGGATGATCGTAAGCCAGACTTAAGTTTCATCCGCAGGATGAGTCGTTCACGGCGATCATCATCATTCATCAGCCGTGGTAAATCCACCGCTGGATGGAAGCTTCCGCCCCCAAGCCTCGCGTCATGATCATTCACTGATGAAGGCAAGTGGTCAATCCACTCACTGCCTTCGTCGATGGAAAATTTACGACTTGCAGTAGTGCGATTGTGGCCGGGCCACGAAGTAAACCCGTTCAAAGTAGAGACTCAGAGACTCATGGAGACGCATATAGACACACAGAGACACATAGAGACACATAGCGACTCATTGAGACACATAGCGACTCATGGAGACGCATAGAGACACATAGCGACTCATTGAGACACATAGCGACTCATGGAGACGCATAGAGACACATAGCGACTCATTGAGACACATAGCGACTCATGGAGACGCATAGAGACACATTAAAAACGGGCCACAACCGTGCGATTGTTGGCCATGCCAACCCAAGCTACGGGCCCACACAGTCATCCCGCTGTGGTCCGCGCTCCTTGAACGCAGCAGGAGGAGCGGCACCACCACCACGCGAACTCTCTCGCTCTGCTGAAGCCCTCTCGTCGTGAGCAACAGCAGTAACAGCAGTAGCAGCAGCAACAGCAGTAACAGCAGCAGCAACAGCAGTAGCAGCAACAGCAGCAGTAACAGCAGCAGCATCAGTAACAGCAGCAGTAACAGCAGCAGCAGCAACAGCAGCAGTAACAGCAGCAGCAACAGCAGCAGCAGTAACAGCAGCAACAGCAGTAACAGCAGCAGCAGTAACAGCAGCAGCAGTATCAGCAGGAGACCTCCACATTGACCTCGAGCTGGACATCGCCGCTGCTGCCATCATTCACGAGAATAGAAGAGTACCGGGTTTAAGAAAAATAACCTTGAGACTCAACTTTGTTGTCTGTTAAATTTCGATGTAAAGCTTCGTGACTGCAGGGATTCATCTTCTTGGTTCTTTCGCTAAAGTCACGTAGAATGGAAATAATAAAATAATAAAAATAAAACATAATAAAATGCGATGTATTTTATTATGTTTTATTTTACCGAAAGAAACAAGAATATTTCGATTTAAAGCTTTCGTGACTGCAGGGATTCATCTTCTTGGTTCTTTCGGTAAAGTCACGTAGAATGGAAATAATAAAATAATAAAAATAAAACATCATAAAATAATTCTCACGACGTTTCGGCCACAACGCAAGCAGCCGTCCTCAGGAGGAGAACATGTCTGTCGAGAAGAGGACGGCTGCTTACGTTGTGGCCGAAACGTCGTGAGAATTATTTGATTGTTTTATGTTTATTATTTTATTATTTCCCTTCTACGTGACTTTACCGAAAGAACCAAGAAGATGTAGTCAGTCTCGACCACCGGTCTTTCGTCTCTTCTTGCGACGCGTTCCTGGCCAAGCTCATTCGCTCGCTCACGACGATGTCTGTACCCTGCGTGTCATCTCGAGTCCACGTGTTCCTCTCTCTGTCTCTCTCAGTGTCATCATCAGCACCAGGGTCTCTCCACTATTGGATGGAGATCAATGTGATGAGGCCGCTAACCATCGCGTGTTCTCTGATGAACGCGTACGCTGCTAAACATCTCTCCAGTCCAACCTTCCGGGCACGTATTCTTAGGTTTTTTCGGTAAAGTCACGTAGATAAAAAATTAAAATTAATAAAAGTAAAATAAAAATAAAATAAAAATCACGACGTTTCGGAGGCAACACAAGCTTCCGTCTTCAGGTGGAACCATCACAGCACGATAGCTGTATCAAGTGATAGCTGTATCAAGTGATACTTGTCTTACTTGATAAAGCAATCGTGCTGTGACTGTCGTGATTTTAATTTTATTTTAATTTTATTAATTTTAATTTTATATCTACGTGACTTTATCGAAAAAACCTAAGAATATGAATCCTTGCAGTCACGAAAGCTTCAAATCTAGAATTAATACCCTTCCGGGCACGTTTCACCGTTTGTGGATCTCATCAGCAGAGTCGAGCCAATGAAAGAAACACAAGTTGTTGGCTTTCCAGAGCCACGCGTAACCTTCACGATGCGGCCCTGTCCCTCGCAGAAACACTCCACGAGAAACACACGGGGCACGGTCCGGATTTCACCTTGACAAGCGCTCATCAGCAAGGCAGGTGCATCATATCATCGTCTATAGATCCAATCGTTATTCACGTGTGTGTGTGTGGATTTTAGCCCAAACACATACCGTATCGATCATCACCATCATCACGATGATCGTCATCATCACCATCATCACGATGATCGTCATCATCACCATCATCACGATGATCGTCATCATCACAATCATCGGCCAGGATCACTCCACTGCTGGATGAAACCCTCCCACAAGTTGCTGGACATCTCTCACGATCCAGCCGGCACATGGTCACGTGATGGTTTCATCATTCCCCCCCCCCCCCACCCCCCAATGTTAACGATCTCTCGGAAGTTATTACATCATTCATAGACGTTTAAATTGATTGCCCAATTCTTGAATATGCCGTATCCGTTTAGGAAATACAACCCCCCCTCCCCAACTCACCCCAATGGAATCAATTTGCCTGGGGGGGATACAAAGTTTTAACTACTGCAAATTTCCCGTGACGCCACCAACTAACCACACCTGGCATCTCATAGCACGCGCCTCTCTCTCTCTCGACACGTCTGTGGGTATGTGTTTGTGTGTGTGTACTATCTGTGTGTGATTGTGTGTGTCGGCGTGTACATCTGTGTGTGTGTGTGGGGAGCGGCAGTGCAGCGCTTAGCGCCGCGAACCCAGAGACCCAAACTTTGATTCCCGCTCACGGCCACCAACACCACCACTGACATCTTCTTGGTTCTTTCGGTAAAGTCACGTAGAAGGGAAGTAATAAAATAATAAAAATAAAGCATAATAGAATAATATAATATTTTATTACTTCCCTTCTACGTGACTTTACCGAAAGAACCAAGAAGATGAATCCCTGCAGTCACGAAAGCGTTAAATCGAAAAAAAAAACAACACTGACAATTATCTGAATCGGTTTTGGGCCTCGCCTAGGTCGACTCAGCCACGAATGAGACAAAGGCGGCTGGACGTGGTGCTGGCCACCCACTACCCGTGTACCGTTTTCGGCCTTCATAGATGCCACTCGCTAACAGCACTTGCCACAACAGTCCGAAGAGGCCATACGAGGGATCTTTACCTTTGTATGGTGTTGCGAGGAGCTTACACGTTTTTTTTTTTAAAGATAAGGACATAGTCCCATTAATGAGTTCCTCCGGCGGGCACAGCTGGGTCATGTAGCCCGCATACCCAGCCACCGCATCACCAAACAGCTTCTGTTTGGCAGGATATAGAGGGCAAACCGGGTACAGCACAGACTAGAGAAGAGATGGAGTGATGTGGTACAGGAGGATGTGGAGCTGAGTGGACTTGCCGAAGACCGGTACCAGCGGTGTCAAGATCAGCCTCTGTGGAGGAGGCTCGTGAAGGACGCTACTGGGCAGTTGGAGGCAGCCGCCCTCCAGCAACAACGGAGGGCAGAGGAGCGACGCTCACAACAACGAGCGGAGCACCGGGCGGATAAAAAGCAGATAGTTGGCATAGTAGATGGTGTATCTGCCAGTCATCTCTATTTTTTTTTCACAGTCAACCCATGGCACCTGGATCTGTCCCGCGATCTCCTGCCAGCGAGCCTTCGACACTTCACATGGCCTTAAAGTGCACCTAGGATGGCACAAGCAGCGTGGTGAAGTTACTGCCACTTCGTCGGTTGTGTGTGGGAGTGTTGGTGGAGCGTTTAGCGAATCGCGCTGATCGAAACCGGCGACCCGAGTTCAATTCCCGCTCACGGCCAATACCTGTGATGATTATCTGAACCAGTCCTGGGCCTCCCCTAGGTCGACTCGGCCTCAAATGAGTACCTGGTGCGGTGTGTAAACATCGCCACCGGGGAGACAAAGGCGGCCGGGCGTGGTGTTGGCCACCCACCACCTCGTGTGCCGTGCCCGCCTTCATAGGCGCTCGCTAACAGCACTTGCCCCAACAGTCTGTTAAAGGCTTTACGGGGAATATTTGTATTTGTAGGATTATTTGATGATATACTTGAAGTATTTGTGATTAAGTGAACATTATTGCGATTGTCTCAACAGAGATTGTATGATTTGGATTTAAAGCTTTCGTGACTGCAGGGATTCATCTTCTTGGTTCTTTCGGTAAAGTCACGTAAAAGGGAAATAATACAATAATAAAAATAAAACATAATAAAATAATTCTCACGACGTTTCGGCCACAACGCAAGCAGCCGTCCTCAGGTGAAGACCAGGTCTTAGAGTCGCGAGAATAATTTTATGTTTTATATTATTATTTTATTATTTCCCTTCTACGTGACTTTACCGAAAGAACCAAGAAGAGAGATGGTATGGTTACGCATTTCTAGCGGCGTCTAGCGGCCAGAGCAAGTCGCTCCGAGCATGGCGATGCACGTACAGGGAGGGAGGGAAGGGGGCGGTTGGTGTGTGATGATCCAGCATTACGAGTCATCTCAATCGACGTTTTGTCGACTTGCATACAACGACACGCATGTCGAAGACGCAACTCAGACGGCCCGTTCAAATTGGCGGGCACCCAGTGAACACGACCGATGTGATCGAGTACGTTGGCATGCTGTTGGAACGTAGAGGCGCAACGTTGGGCTAACGTTGGTGCAACGTTGGCCCTCGACGTTCAATGTTTATTGGGCAATATGCGTCTTCCTTCTTGAATATCTCAACTTTTATTTTTTTTGTACGCATTCCATAAGCTGTCCACACGCTGATGAACTTGTGAAAATTTTAACCCTTAAAAACAAAGTTTTTCACTATAAATCCTTTATATGCGTGGCGGCTAGAGTCCTCTCGTCCTCTGGCTTGAGATGGCTGCCACCTATGGGTCAGATGATTGCCTGCCACCATTAAGCAATTGGTAATTAAATATAATTAATTTTTTCCTAAAAAGTGTAAAATTTTGGAAAGATTTTCACGAAAATACATTGTCACGCACAACGAGTCTGTGTGCAAAATGTCAGCTCGATTGGATCACGGGAAGTGGGTTAAAAAACGACCGAAAGATTTGCACGGTCGTAAGCGCGCAAGCAAGCAAGCAAGTGAACTTAATATAAAGGATTTTAAAAGATCGTTACATCTCATCGGAGTCCTCCAGTATGAGTAAGAAAATCAATGTTATTTTGATTCTGAAATACGACCGTCTCCTCCTGTGTGGGGGGGGGGGGGGGGGGGCGGGGGGCACACTGGCTCCAACACGAGCACCGCTCTGCAGGTTTCGGCATTCGAGGGTCTCATCAGCGAGGTTCCGGCGGGCTCGCCGGAATCAGACGGCAGCTCGACCTCGACGAGGAGGCCGTCGCGTGCGATCAGAGCTGTTGTTGTGAGCTCTGTCACCTCTGAGTCACAAAAGTGGGAATTTTGTTGTGAGAAACTGGTGGGGGGGAATTGGGGGAGGGGGCATGGGGGGAGGGGGGGAATTTTCCTGGGAATCGGTGACCTCACCCAACTAAAATATTCGCACTAACGCAACATCAGACACACACACAAACAAAGATCCCCTGTATAGCCCTTACAGATTGTTGGGGCAAGTGCTGGTAGCGAGTGGCACCGATGACGGCCGGTACGGCACACGAGGGAGTGGGTGGCCAGCACCACACCCGACCGCCTTTGTCTCCCCAGTGGCAATGTTCACACAATGCACTCATTTTAGGCCGAGTCGACCTAGGGGAGACCCATGACTGGTTCAGACAATCGTCAACTGGTGGTGGCCGCGGGCGGAAATCGAACTCGGGTCGCCGGGTACGTAGCGCAGCGCGCTAACCGCTACACCACCGCTCCCCACACTCACATTCCACTCACCAAATTCACACCAACAACAACAACAACCGCCATTCGCCACCAAGTGACGGTGACGTCACCACGACGCTTGTGCCAGGCTATGTGCATGTTGAGGCCACGTGAAGTGTCGAACGCCCGCTGGCAGGAGGTCACGGGGCAAACCCAGCAGGTGCCACGGGTCGACTGACTGAGATGACCGAGATGACACACCTCACGCACTCACACCCACACTCACATTCCACTCAAATACAAAGACCCCCCCCACACTCACCTCCGCTGCGTCCCCACCCACACATCCTCTCGGCTTTATAAAGACCAAACCGACCGAGTGTGAGGACATATCAACTCAGCCTCCTCCAGCAACTCGCCATGTCGACAACAGGTGAGTGTCCTTCTGTGTGAACACCCCTCCCCCTCCCTCCTTCTTAACCTATCCCCTCTGCACCCCCCTAGCTTCGTGGGGGGAGAGGAAACGGGAAGACTGGAACGGAAGTTTTGATTACAATTCATCAGTGGCATTGGCTCCGAGTCTCTGTGTAAGGGTGGCGGGTGGGGAGTCTCGGCATTCGTTCTTAGGAGGGTCCTGCCCCCATGGTCGTTTGGTTAACTTACACAAAGGACGACAAAGATTCCTCTGTATCGCTGTTAATAGACTGCTGGGACAAGTGCTGTGAGCGAGTAGCACCGATGAAAGCCGAAACGACACACGGAGGGGTTATGTGGCCAGCACCACGCCCGGCCGCCGTTGTCTCCCCAGTGGTGATGCTTACACACCGCACCAGGTACTCATTTGAGGCCGAGTCGACCGAGGGGGAGGCCCCCGGATCGGTTCAGATAATCGTCACCACTGTCGGTGGCCGTGAGCGGGGAATCGAACTCGGGGTGGGCTAGTTCGTAGTGCAGCGCGCTCACGACCACACTGCCGATTCTCACATACACAGACACACATACACACAGACACACAGACACACATACACACAGACACACAGACACACATACACACAGACACACATACACACAGACACACAGACACACAGACACACAGACACACATACACACAGACACACATACACACAGACACACATACACACATACACACAGACACACAGACACACATACACACATACACACAGACACACACACACAGACACACATACACAGACACACATACACAGACACACATACACACAGACACACAGACACACATACACACAGACACACATACACACAGACACACATACACACAGACAGACACACACACACAGACACACAGACACACATTTCCCCGAGACTCACCCGTGTCTGCCCCCCCCCCCCCGTGTTCTTTGTCCCCGTGTCCCTATTGCCGTCCCCGTGTGTTGCTGTCCGTGAGAGTCTCCGTGTGTCCGCGAGTGTCTCCGCGTCTCTCGTCCCGTCCCCGTGTCTCTGTCACTGCGTCTGCGTCTCTGACCGCGCGTGTCCCATGGCTTCTGAACCCATGTACTCCACGCCTCCGTGTCTCCGACCCCGTGACCCCGTGCCTCATCTGACCCCGTGCCTCATGTGACCCCGTGCCTCATCTGACCCCGTGTCTCCATGACCCACGCAGGTGTCTGGCTGTTCGTCTCTCTCGCCATTCTCTCCGCGCTGCTCATTCCCAACGCAGGTGAGGGCAACTCCACCCTGACTCCACGTGCACCTGGGGTCACGTGACGGGGGTCACGTAACTAGGAACGGGCAGTGCAGTGCGGTAACGCGACTTGGCCACGTGACTTGGTTACGCCACGAAGTGGTGCAATTGATTAGTAATTACTCGTTGGTTCTTTCGGCAAAGTCACGTAGGTAGAAAAAAACATAGCAGATCACGACGTTTCGATCGCAACAACAAGGGACCGTCTTCAGGTGAGAGAATCCGACTGCTGTGGACGACGAGGCATTATAGTCGCTTGTTGTTGCGATCGAAACGTCGTGATCTGTTGTTATTTTTGTTCTACCTCCGTGACTTTACCGAAAGAACCAAAGAGTATGGATTCCTGCAGTCACGAAAGCTTCAAATCAACAGTATTAGTTATTTAGCAAAAGTCTCGAATCCAATCGGTTGCTTCCGGCCCTGCTGTGTTGAGGGCGAGCTTGTGGATTTGGCAGACTTCTAGGATGCGGTGCGTGGTTTTCTCCACCCCGCAGGCACATGGTTGGGATTGGCTCTGATGTACCATCGGTGGAGGTTGGCGAGGTATGGGTCGCGTCAAGCCCTGAACATGTTGAGGGTGGACCACTCCTTCCTGGGGACGTTGAAACCAGGGAGCATTTTGGGTGGGGGTAGTAATGAGATACTCTTTGTTTACCAGCTCCACTGACTACCATTCGTGTGTCCAGGTGAGATTTGTGTTCAATTCTAGATTTGAAGCTTTCGTGACTGCAAGGATTCATATTCTTAGGTTTTTTCGGTAAAGTCACGTAGGTAAAACATTACAATTAATAAAAGTTAAATAAAATAAAAATCACTGTATCAAGTACAGCTGTCGTGGCTGTGACGGTTCCACCTGAAGACGGAAGCTTGTGTTGCCTCCGAAACGTCGTGATTTTTTATTTTATTTTACTTTTATTAATTTTAATGTTTTACCTACGTGACTTTACCGAAAAAACCTAAGAATATTTGTGTTCAAGTCAATGGGTGGGTATTGCCAAATCGGTTTTCTTGAGAGGAGGAAGCGTCGCCTCCAGTGGGTTGAAGAAGTCATCCTGGAGCGGCAGGTGCGGTTCATTGGGGACGACTTAGGAACGCGACTTGGTAACGCGACACAGTAACACGACTCAATTACGCAACTCCGTAACGCGACGAATTCGTAACGCGACGATTTAGTAACGCGACATGGAAACGCGGTTGGTGCCCAACGCTCATCAGCAACAAACGGAGAGCGCGTGTGGCATTGAGGGGTCGGGGGTGTCAAGGTGGCTAAGAGATCTTAACTATCTCGCCAGGTCTACAGGAGGTCGTGGGTTTGATCCTGACGCTGGTGTCTGCTGTATATTTGGACACGTAGGCTTTGACGACCAATATTATTCATAATATAGGTTTTTGGGTCAGATCGCGTTATTTATAAATGTGTCACATTATGTATTTTTGTAGTTTTTCTATGGGTCCTCTGGTTTTCCCCTCCACGTTTACAATCGGGATGCGTTTAGGGTATTTGGCTGCTATAAATATCTAAATGATAAGCCGCTTCGTTGAGCTGTCATCTGTGGCCAGGTGGCTTCTGAAAAAGAGCGAAATAGCTCAGTGGATTATTCTTTGGTTCTTTTGGTAAAGTCACGTATAAAGATAAAATAATAAATAAAATTAAATACTAGCATACGACGTTTCTATTGCAACACAAGCAATTATCATCAGGTATAAATTAAATAGAAGCACAAATCTAGTATACTTGTGTTGCAATCGAAACGTCGTATGCTAGTATTTAATTTTATTTATTATTTTATCTTTATACGTGACTTTACCGAAAGAACCTTAAGAATAATTCCTGCAGTCACGAAAGTTCCAAATTAAGTTTTAACTCAGTGGACCTTACCTGGTCAAATAAAAAAATATGTTTAAAGTTTCTAATCACTAACAAACATGCGTATTCGTGTGCGAACTGTGATCATGACAAACGACATTCCAGGGGAAAGCTATGGCCCCTGTCTCCTAATTAATTCACATGAGGGACACGGCTTACGAGACACAGGGCATGGGACATGGGACACAGGACACGGCACGTGTGCTATGGACGGCAGTGCGTGTACGCTATTGTCTGGCCTCAAGGTGCACATGGCCTGGCACAAGCGTCGTGGTGACGTCACCGCCACTTAGTGGCGAATGGCGGTTGTTGTTGTTATGCGTGTGTTGTCTGTTAAGGCTATATGGGGGATCTTTGTCTTTGTTTTGCGTGTGGCTGGGCGGAGCGGTGGCGTAGTGGTTAGCACGCTGCACTATGAACCCGGCATCCCGAGTTCGATTTTTTCCATAACATTACACTTTTTAGGGAAAAAAAAAATTCTATTTAATTACCAATTGCTTAATGGTGGCAGGCAATCATCTGACCCATAGGTGGCAGCCATCTCAAGCCAGAGGACGAGAGGACTCTAGCCGCCACGCATATAAAGGATTTAGAGTGAAAAACTTTGTTTTTACGGGTTAATTTTTTCCCGCGCTAATCGCCGGCGTCTGGGGTTGTGGCGGTGAGATGCAGGTGGTGAGCCCAAGGCGCCGCTGCAGATGTACGGCGGTGAGCCCTGCCCGCCGCTGGCCCACCCGTGGCTCGCCTCGATCGTGAACCACCGCGGGGAGCACGTGTGTGGCGGAGCTCTCGTCGCTCCCGACTGGATCCTGACCGCGGCGCACTGCCTCTCCAGGTGAGCTCACGTGGGCGGGAGGCAGGGGAGGGAGTGGGGGATATGGAGGTCCAGCGAAATCGCCTGGGGTCATGATAATGTAGTGTTGTAAAGGACGGACTTCTAAACTTCTTTATGGCACACACTGTTTATGAAAATAATACACAGTCCCTATCACACAAAGGGGTATATGGTCCCCTCACCCGTTACCCTGAGAAGGTACAGCCTCCGGACCTTGCAGGCTATCTAATCTCCCTGTTATCCCAGCGTCCTCTGGCTGGACCTAGGGGATCTCTCCCCGACCACTGGTTACACTGAGCCCTAGCCCTGATAAGGGCTGGAGGGCTTGGTCCAGGGTCCTAGATGTCTTCGGCCGACTTTGGTCTTCGTGTAGCAGAACTGGCCAAGAGCTCTCAGCGCTCTGGCTTTTATACCTGTTCGTGGCCGGGTTGTCCAATCCCCGGCCACCTTGTGGGACCCTCCGATTGGTCCTTCCCAATCTGGCGTTTGGATCCTACCTCACCCCATTTGACCCTGACCGTTTGATTGAACGGGAGAACCTTGTTTACGATCCGCTCTCTCACAGTTTGCGAACAGCGAGTAGTTAACACCACTACAATAACACTGGTCAACACACTTTTTCTGGCATAAAGTATTCCAACGGTTTTAAGGTAATCTTGGGGTGCTGATTCCAAATCTGGCATCAGTTTTTGTCTATCACATCAGGTTTTTGAGATGTCAAAGATTGCATTTTCAATATAAACTGCGGAAGAAAAATATTAAATAAATGTGGATATCTACATAAAATGATATTATAAACACACTATGCAAAAAATACAGCACCATATTTTAACACTAAAGCAGTTACTGACTCGCAACAACTTGCAATCATAAGTGACAGAGTTAATTTCGGGTAAAATCAATGAAAATGGGGTATGCCGATAGCATAAAAATGAGATGTGATAGAGCAAATCTGAGATCAGATTTTGAATCAGCACCCTAAAATTAGTCTAAAACAGCTGCAAAAGTCCAGGCCAGAAAAATATGTTTTTTTGTTGTTGACCAGTGTAATCACCAGCACCCCAATCACCACCACTATCATCATACACTCTCATCCCCCCCCCCGCTCTCCTTTCGCCCCCCCTCTCTCCCCCGCCGCAGCCTGAACCTCGCTCGCCGCACGGCCCGCGTTCTGCTGGGCGAGCGGACCTTGCGTCCCGTGTGCCACAGGGACCCGCGGGTGACTCGCCACGTGGTGCACCCCTCCTACGACCCCCGCTCCGAGTCGTTCGAGGGGGACCTGGCCCTCCTGCAGGTGTCCCCCGCCCCCCGCCTGGGCCCCGGCGTCTCCATCATCCCCCTGGCGACCTCGTGCCCCCGCCCCGGGGACCGCTGCTCCATGGCCGGGTGGGGGCAGACAGAGAGTAAGTTTGGCCGATTTACATCCCGTCTTGAAGAAGCAATGGGCGACGTTTCGGGCCGTGGACCTTCTTTAACAGGAACACAAATGAAGCAGATTATAGGCTTTTTTCGATTTAACGCTTTCGTGACTACAGTGATTCATCTTCTCGGTTCTTTCGGTAAAGTCACGTAGAAGGGAAGTAATAAAATAATAAAAATGAAAGATAATTATTTTATTGCTTTATTTTTATTAGTTTATTATTTCCCTTCTACGTGACTTTAATAAAAAATAAAACATAATTATTTTATGTTTTATTTTAATTAGTTTATTACTTCCCTTCTACGTGACTTTACCGAAAGAACCAAGAAGACAGATTATAGGCCTCCACCTCCACCTCTCTCACGTTACATTTCGTTTCTGTCCACGCATCCCATCAGCCCCAACGGCGTTCTGGGAGCGCATCATTTGAGCGGCGTTGGTCCGACCACGAGCAAAAGACTCTGGGACCGGCTTCGCCGCTCGGTGTCTCGTCAGCAGTCAGGCGTGAAGCATCGGGTGTACACACAAAGATCAAGATTTGCCTGTGTAGCCTTTGACAGACTGTTGGGGCAAGTGCTGTTAGCAAGCGGCAGCTACGAAGGCCGGCACTGTGGCACACGGAGGAGGGTGGGTGGCCAGCACCACGGCCGGCCGCCCAGTGCTGATGTTTTACACAGCGCACCAGGTACTCATTTGAGGCTGAGTCGACCTAGGGGAGGTCCTGGACCAATTCAGATAATTAGCACTGGTGTTAGCCGCGAGCGGGAATCAAACTCGGGTCACCAGGTTCCTAGCACAGCATGCGCACCACTACACTACTACTCCCTCCCCACTTATAAACACACACACGTGGATATAGACACACACACGTGGATATAGACACACACACGTGGACACGCACAGGAACGCCCATGGAAGAGACGCCGTGACTAACCCCCCGCTCCCCCCCCCTCTCCTCCCCCCCCCCGTGCCCCCCCCAGCTGGTATCTTCCCCAAGTCCTCGGAGTGCCTCAACGTGACCGTCATCGACAAACACCTCTGCCGCAAGAGTTACGGCCCCGCGCTCACCAACTCCATGTTCTGTGCCGGGTTCATGGAAGGCGGGAGAGATGCGTGCAAGGTGAGGGGGGGTGAGAGGGGTGAGGGGCGTGATGAGGGTAAATGTTGTGGTGAGGGTGTGTATGAGAGTGTGTGTATGAGTGTGGAGCGGCATTAAAGTCGCCCAATTAGACAACTCTATCCCAAGGGGCTGCTTTAGCCAGCACCTGCAACAGGAGGCCACCGACATTCACTGCCATCACCGCCCACCTTCCATGATGAGAATGCGACTCACGGCTCCCCAAATCTCGCCTCCACCCTCCCATGCTCCCCATCAATTCTCTTATTCTATAATTTCGAGGAAATCCACAACTACTCCGTGTTCTCCGGTGGCATCCTTCCACCAGTAGAGAACCACCCCGTGCCTTTGGAGCCAGAATTCAGTCCACGGGGCCTCTGCAGAGGGAGGAGGTGGTGGTTGCGTTGTTGGCGTTTGAGTACGGGTGCCTTACTTGGTTGGACATCTGTGAAACAGAGCTGGATAGCGCATCGAATTCGTCGAGTAAAAAAATATTATGATTCTGCCTTGGGACAGATGTCCACCGGATTATTACGGTGACGAAGACGACGATGATGCTAAGAATTCTAGGAATGATAATTGGTTCTTTACCCTTCTATCTGGCAACAAAACTGACACCTTTTTGCAAGGAGTCATGTTTGCATAGACCGCAATACCTGCAGTCATAATACAAACAAAAGAACATAACTCTGATAATGAGGACTGTCCTTGAAGTTGATTGGTCCACACCCGAGACAGCTTTCCTTCGAGCCTAGTCTCATATGGGTTGGACCAGATGACGCCAAAAGGCGCACAACTCAAGGACAATGCACCATCAGAGTATGAGAGCTCGGGGCAAGCATCTACACTATGGGGACCTCATTTGCCAGTAAAAATATGATAATTGGTTCTTTACCCTTCTATCTGGCAACAAAACTGACTGGTCCAACCCATATGAGACTAGGCTCGAAGGAAAGCTGTCTCGGGTGTGGACCAATCAACTTCAAGGACAGTGCACATTATCAGAGTTATGTTCTTTTGTTTGTATTATGACTGCAGGTATTGCGGTCTATGCAAACATGACTCCTTGCAAAAAGGTGTCAGTTTTGTTGCCAGATAGAAGGGTAAAGAACCAATTATCATATTTTTACTGGCAAATGAGGTCCCCATAGTGTAGATGCTTGCCCCGAGCTCTCATACTCTGATGGTGCATTGTCCTTGAGTTGTGCGCCTTTTGGCGTCATCTGGTCCAACCCATATGAGACTAGGCTCGAAGGAAAGCTGTCTCGGGTGTGGACCAATCAACTTCAAGGACAGTGCACATTATCAGAGTTATGTTCTTTTGTTTGTATTATGACTGCAGGTATTGCGGTCTATGCAAACATGACTCCTTGCAAAAAGGTGTCAGTTTTGTTGCCAGATAGAAGGGTAAAGAACCAATTATCATATTTTTACTGGCAAATGAGGTCCCCATAGTGTAGATGCTTGCCCCGAGCTCTCATACTCTGATGGTGCATTGTCCTTGAGTTGTGCGCCTTTTGGCGTCATCTGGTCCAACCCATATGAGACTAGGCTCGAAGGAAAGCTGTCTCGGGTGTGGACCAATCAACTTCAAGGACAGTCCTCATTATCAGAGTTATGTTCTTTTGTTTGTATTATGACTGCAGGTATTGCGGTCTATGCAAACATGACTCCTTGCAAAAAGGTGTCAGTTTTGTTGCCAGATAGAAGGGTAAAGAACCAATTATCATATTTTTACTGGCAAATGAGGTCCCCATAGTGTAGATGCTTGCCCCGAGCTCTCATACTCTGATGGTGCATTGTCCTTGAGTTGTGCGCCTTTTGGCGTCATCTGGTCCAACCCATATGAGACTAGGCTCGAAGGAAAGCTGTCTCGGGTGTGGACCAATCAACTTCAAGGACAGTGCACATTATCAGAGTTATGTTCTTTTGTTTGTATTATGACTGCAGGTATTGCGGTCTATGCAAACATGACTCCTTGCAAAAAGGTGTCAGTTTTGTTGCCAGATAGAAGGGTAAAGAACCAATTATCATATTTTTACTGGCAAATTCTAGGAATGTTCGTGCCAGGGCCGATGGTGGAGGTCATTGTGCGTGCGTCTCGATCTCACAGTCGTTTTCATCTCCGTTCCATCTCCTTCTTCTCCGCCCCCCCCCCCCCCCCCCCCCCCCCCCCCCCGTACACGCAGAAAGACTCTGGGGGCCCGCTGGTGTGTGACGGAACCGTTCAGGGTGTCATCTCGTGGGGGAAGGATTGTGGGCGCGCACACTACCCCGGAGTGTACACCCGCGTCTGCTCCTTCTCCTCCTGGGTGACCTCCACGATCGGCAACCTCCCGGGGTCCGGGCTCCCACAACACCTGCTGAGGTCCCGATTAATGCAGCGATGGGGGGGTGCAGCGGGGCAGCGGAGGGAGAGGCTGGGGAATGAGTGAGGAGTCGCCGCTATCTTCTTGGTTCTTTCGGTAAAGTCACGTAGAAGGGAAGTAATAAAATAATAAAAATAAAACATAATAAAATAATTCTCATGACGTTTCGGCCACAATGCAAGCAGCCGTCCTCAGGTGAAAACCAGGTCTGTCGGGGAGACAGCGTCATTCACCTGAGGACGGCTGCTTGCGTTGTGGCCGAAACGTCGTGAGAATTATTTTATTATTTTACTACTTCCCTTCTACGTGACTTTACCGAAAGAACCAAGAAGATGAATCCCTGCAGTCACGAAAGCTTTAAATCGAGAGTCACCGCTCGTCTATGAGGTTGGGGGGGGGGGGGTCACGCACGTGATTGGCCTAGAGAGCCGATTGGTTGAATGAATTAAATTGAGCGATTATGTTTAGAGGAAGCCGATTGGTTAATGAGTTCATCGAGCGATTGGTTCATTAGATAATTGGTCAGTGAGTTCTAGATTTTAAGCTTTCGTGACTGCAAGGATTCATACTCTTAGGTTTTTTTTCGGTAAATGCACGTAGGGGGAAATAAATAAAAAATAAACACAAATTTGTGAAATAAATAATTAATATGGTAGAAATTTAATAATAAATCACGACGTTTCGGAGGCAACACAAGTCTTCGTCATCAAGTGGGACCGTCACAGCCAGATTATTGAACATTTATTTTTACCTACGTGACTTTACCGAAAAAAACCTGAGGTTAGTGAGTTGATTGGTTTACGAGTTTATTGGTTTGTGTGTTCATGTTGTGATCGGTTAAATTGGTTCATTGGCGAGTGAGCCGATTGTTTAACGAGTTAATTGGTTAATTGATTAAGTAATAAATTATTGAGTGGTTTGGTTGAGCAGTCGATTGGCACGGAAGATAACCGCGCAAGTCGTTAACCAGATTGTGTTGAGTGAATTGGTTGATGAGTTTGTAAATTAGTTTAGTAAATAGGTCTAACGACACCGTCTCGGGTCAAAACACGTGGAGGGTGGTCTCACCTGACCCCCACCCCTGCAGCCACTAGAGGGCGCTATATCCACAACAGTACTGAACAGGTACACGGTGCACACGTTTCATTTCATTGATATAGCCTTGTGAGCCATGCGGCTCTTGAGTCGGGTGCAACCGCAACAGACAAAATATGAACGGAGAACATCTTAAAGCGACGACGCGCAACAGAAACATCCTGGGATAAACCAGCAAATCTTCCAGAAAAAAAAAACGCTGTGTGCAAAAATCCCAGTGTGATGCACGCTAAACAATAACAACCATAATACAATTTGGATTACCCACGTTTTCGAAATCACCAAAATAACGCTATAAAAACAATGTAACAACAGTAATCATAGGAACTGTGATTTAAATTTAACAATAAACGATATATATATATAACATGTACACATATGTTGCAGCTGCAGTGTACACCACAACCGGCGGGTTGTGAAGAGCACTGGGCTGTTCTTCTCTACAAAATAGACGATAAAAAATATATATTTTTAGAGAAGTATTTAGAAGCGTGTTGTATTCATTTAACTGCCGCGTTTGCAGATAATGAGCGAGGCAGACCTGTTCTTCACCTGAGGACGGCTGCTTGCGTTGTGGCCGAAACATCGTGAGAATTATTAAATGTTTTATTTTTATTATTTTATTATTTCCCTTCTACGTGACTTTACCGAAAGGACCAAGAAAATCAGAGAGGCGTTAAGACGGTTCAGAACTCGTACCAACTTGGGAATTCTGCCTCTGTGCTTTGCATTTAAACAACGTACTTTTATACGTTTAGAATGTTCAACAGCGGCTGTGCTTATTGAACAATGAACAATCCCGATTGCTGTACAATGTTTGAACGTTTCGTGTTTTGCTATTTAACTTTGTACGAAAAATAAAGTATTTAATCATTCACGTTATGATGATGATGTGGTGGTCATGGCGAAGGTGGCGATGGTGTTGTGGGGAGCGGTAGTGCCTCCCCTAGGTCGACTCGGCTTCAAATGAGTACCTGGTGCAGTGTGTAACACATCGCCACTGGGGAGACAAAGGCGGCCGGGCGTGGTGCTGGTCTCTCACCCCCCGATGTGCCGTGCCGGCCGTCATAGGAGCTACTTGCTAACAGCACTTGCCCCATCAGTCTGTTAAAGGTTATATGGGGAATATTTTTTAATTACATTATTATTTCTGTATTTGTGAATTGCATAAAGCAAATTCCATATATCGAAAGGAAACCACACACTTTTATTCAGCACGTAAAATTTGATTCTTTTTGGGTTCAAAAGAATGTACTTTTTAGTGCATATGAAAGTGTGTGCATTGAAAAACTTTTATTAACCTAATTTATTGTATACTTTTGTTTTAATATTTGCTTTCAATGCTTTTACTATGCTATTAAATAAATATGCGTTGTTATAAAAAAAATGTATACATGACTTTTCTGTGAATGTGAGATTTCGTGATACAGATAGAGTAATAGGATGAAAATTATCTAAGTCGATTGATCTCATCTAGTGCCTTTTTACTGCATAGATTGCTTCCTGGAAGCTTGGTGCATTCCAATGATTCCAGTTTCAATCCAACTCGTGATCGCACTCTGCTCGATGCACTGGCAGAGCCATGGGGGGGTGGGTGGGGTGGCACGTGCCCCCCCAATTATCCAATCGAAATCCCTAATTTCGATCGGATCATTGGGGTTTATTAGTAATAAATCGGCATTTTGCGACCCCCACTGCTACTGTGTAGCATATTATCACGTGCCAGAGTCTCTATGAGATGATAGGACAATAGTCTGAGTCCATAATTGGCAATAAGTAACGGCAAAGCGGTTATAAGTGACTCACAGAATTGTGCGCAGTTGTGTTTACAGCACACGACTTCCCTGAAGGCATCAACACCTTCAGCGAGCGCGATGCCGATCTGTACTTCCAAATGAATATACCAGCCCACAGGGGATTATTGTGTCCGTCGTGCAGGGAGGGGCTGGGTGGGAAGGGGAGGGTGAGGAGGGGCTGGGTGGGGAGGGTGAGGAGCTGGGTGGGGAGGGTGAGGAGGGGCTGGGTGGGGAGGGTGGGGAGGGGCTGGGTGAGGAGGGTGGGAAGGGGCTGGGTGGGGCTGGGTGGGGAGGGGCTGGGTGGGGAGGGGCTGGTCACCCGTGGTGCCCTTATAAAACTCAACGTTTAACCTACTCACGCCAGCTTGTGCCCGCCCTCACAGTCGGGCATATTTGCAGAATACACCACGCCGCCGTTGACCCTGGCCATTGACCGAGCAACCCAACGTTCCTACCAGCTCCCTCCGCAGAAATGTGTTTTGGCAAGGAACTGGCTCAATCCGGTGAACTCCAATCTCTCCGAAATCTATCGTTACCGATAGAATGTCCCTCTGCATACACCTGAGCTCGACGAAACATAGGCCAGAGGATGTCAGTTATTTGTCCCATTGTTCAATTGACTAGTCCTTTTCCTACATTGACATTGTAACGATCACTTTTGCGCCTGGAAACAGGGTCAGCTGTTTTGGAAGGCCTGCGGTTTCGTTGGCGTCCGATGGAATCAATCTTTCAAGGTCAACATTTTCAGTGCTTCGTGATGAGTCAACAATAACGATCCTAGGCTTTGATCACAGACATTTGGATATTTCGATGGCGATAATGCCGAAGGACTTTGTTGTTCTAATCATCTATTTGGTTGGCCGTTGCAGGGATATTCACGGAGCCTTTTCAACGGTAAAGTCTCACAAGCTGCTGTTGTCCTCCATTTTTTCTAAAAGGTTGATGTTCTCACTTTTGATAAGGCCGATTCTCAAGTCATTCAGCAATTAGATAAACGTGGTGTTTCCGAGTTGGCGCCTGTTCTGCATTAGCTCACAAAATGAGAACTCCTGCCACAAATGAGTTGCTGGTTGCAGCCTTTCCGGCTGCTCGATATTTGACGATGCAGTGAAATGACATCGAGAACAAGGCTTGATGCATAGCGGGTTGTCGTATTTGCGATCACTAGGTACTGTAGTGTATGGCAAGATATATTATGGACTTGCAACGCTATAACAATGCGTGCATATGCACAACAGCGTATATATGTGCGGCAGCGTATTAAACGTGCGCAGAGTTAGCACTTTCATTTCAATATTTACACCAACAATCATAATTAGAATCTCTTGCCAATTAGAATAGCGAAACATTCGGACATTTCATTCTAAATCATGAACACGGCTCTTACCTGCTCGCTCGACTTCAGCATAACCGCGTTGACCTCAGCGCGTCGGAATGGAGCGGTCACAAAGCAAATGATGCTATTCATTACGAGTGTAAGGGAGAGCCGACACAAGGTTGCAGGGGATTCGTCTCTTAATCCTTTTCTCCCATCCACACCTGTCCCCAGCCGTCCCAATCTCGTTCCCGCCAAAAGCCCCTTCTTCCCCTCCGTTCTCCCTTCATATCTTCTCGATTACCCCTCCCACTAACCCTCCTATTGGTGGGAATCCTTCCCATGACACCCCTACACAAGTAACACATTCCTGCGGAGGGAGCTGGTAGGAACGTTGGGTTGCTCGGTCAATGGCCAGGGTCAACGGCGGCGTGGTGTATTCCACAAATATGCCCGACTGTGAGGGCGGGCACAAGCCGGCGTGAGTAGGTTAAACGTTGAGTTTTATAAGGGCACCACGGGGTGACCAGCCCCTCCCCACCCAGCCCCTCCCTCCCCACCCAGCCCCACCTTCCCCACCCCTCCCACCCCTCCCACCCAGCCCCATCCCTCCCTCCCACCCAGCCCCACCCTCCCCACCCAGCCCCACCATCCCCACCCAGCCCCTCCCTCCCCACCCCTCCCACCCAGCCCCATCCCTCCCACCAGCCCCACCCCTCCCACCCAGCCCCACCCCTCCCACCCAGCCCACCCTCCCCACCCCCTCCCCACCCAGCCCCACCCTCCCCACCCAGCCCCATCCCTCCCACCCAGCCCCACCCCTCCCACCCAGCCCACCCTCCCACCCCCACCCCTCTCCCACCCGCCCACCCTCCCACCCAGCCCCACCCCTCCCACCCAGCCCTCCCACCTCCCTCTCCACCCAGCCCCACCCCTC
>NC_083830.1:6465541-6568107 GCF_015708825.2 Lethenteron reissneri | reverse complement strand
GGGGGCGAGGGTTGGGGAGGGACACACACACACGAAGCCCCGGATTGCTCGGTAGGGTGTTCGTCAGGAGAGGGGACGATTGGCTCGATTCACTGAATAAAAAAAAACACAGTGATCGACCACTTCCTCCCGTGGTCAATTACGCGGGACCCCTTTAAAAACGGAGCAACCGCCCCCCACGTCGCCCCTCCCGAAAGCAGAAGCCACCCCCATCACACCCCCCCACAACAAAGCCCTACAATAGGCCTAGCCTAGCGCCACGCGGATGAAGATACCCATGACGTCACAAGCACCATGCCCGCGTCACCTCCCATCCAGCGGCGAATTTTTTTTACAATGTCGTGTTTTTGCGATCGGTTGAACAACCTAACCGATAACCGGTGAAGTAATCGAGTTGCTTGAATAAACCGCATCGCAGCCCAGACGACGCTTTGTTGATAATAATTTACAGAAACCATTATCGATTCCCAAAGTCACGGAATCGGCAATCGAATCTAGCAACGGCCGTACCCTGCCACCTCCGGTTAGCACGGTTGGCTACGTACGGTGCGAAAGAAGTTCAACATGCGTGTGTTCATACCACTGGTGTAGCGCTTTGCGGCCGTGGTGCTGCTGCTGCTGCAAGGCTGCTGCTACCAGAGACGACCCGTTATTCGGATTGTACCACGCGTCGCCCCGTCACACGACGTTGACGCATTTCGCTCCGCCCGCTGCTGGGGGAGACCGAATTCACTTTCCCAGGACGAAGCTCCCAGCACGTGCAGAGAACAGAGGTCGCAACCGGGTACCCGATACCCGTACCCTACCCGATACCCGGCTACCCGTACCCGGCCGGGTATGCGTACGGGTACCCGTTTGCGACCCTGGTGCGGCCGGGTACGGGTAGGCCGTGAGTCACTGGTGAGTCACCGTTTGTCACTCGTTTCCCAACGTCTTGTCTCTTCTCACAATTCAAGTTCCTAAAATCAACCCACCCGCGCCTGCAACATAGCTTCATCCCAGAGGTCGCAATCGGGTACCCGATACCCGTACACTACCCGATACCCGGCCGGGTAAGGGTAGCCGGGTATCGGGTAGGGTACGGGTACCCGTTGTCGACCCTGGTGCGGCCGGGTACGGGCAAGGAATCAAAACCCGTTTGCGACTTCTGGGAGAGAAGGAACGTCGGGACGTCGCGCCGAACAATGCGCGCTACGACGCTCCGCTCGGAGAAACCACACGGCACGACCGGAGCACCCCAAGCGGGTTTAGTGGTGCTAGTTAGCCTCCCCTAGTCCCTGGCCCCGGTGGGGCGGGGGGGGCGGGGGAGCCCTGGGGGCTCTGTTAGGCTGCCGCGGCCGCCAATCCGACAAGGCGCGGGCTTTCGTCGCGGCCGTGGTGTCGACGAACAACACGGACGAATAAACGGGGCCACAACAACAACAAAACCTCCGTGGCGTAAACATGAGGCGGCCCAAAATAGGGTCTTTGTTTCGGTAAAGAGTAAATATTTAAAAGGTAGGTTCCCGCCAGCTGCCCTTCGATCGCCTCTCCAGAGGAGCTCAACGTGCGCAGGCCCAGGGCTCGCCTAGCGTGGCGCGGCGTGGGCCGCTGTGCGTCAAGAGTTCGGGGGTGGTGTGTGTCTGTCGTGGTGTGTTGTGTATGCCGTGGTGCAGTGTATTAGTGTGTTGTGTATGCTGTGGCATAGTGTGGTGTGCTGTGTGTACCGTGTTGTCCCGTGGGATATTGTGTGCGCTGTGCTGTGGTGTGCTATGGTGTTAATTCTAGATTTTAAGCTTTCGTGACTGCAAGGATTCACATTCTTAGGTTTTTTCGGTAAAGTCACGTAGGTTCCACCTGAAGACGGGAAGCTTGTGTTGCCTCCGAAAAGTCGTGATTTTTATTTTATTTTTATTTTATTTTTATAAATTTTTTACCTACATGACTTTACGGAAAAAAGCTAAGAATATTAATGTGCTGTGGTGTGCTGTGGTGTGATGCGGGTAGTTGCGTGGCGTTCCGCGTGCGCTGCGGTATGTCGCAATGCCTCTACTGTGTTGTCGTATGGCGCGATGCTCGTGACGTCGTGGTGCGTCCTGGTCACGTGCATCGTGTTGCAGCCACGGCATGGCGTCGAATGGGTTTGCCGTGCTGTGCCGTGGCGTGGTGTGGTGCATCGCAGCATGACCAGTGGTGGTGTGCATCACTGTGCGCCAAGTTGTAGTAAGTGTCCTGCGTCGTGGTTTCGGTGCTCCGTGGTGTAAACGATTGTACTGCGCTACACTGTAATGTGGTACGCTGTAGTGCAGATTAATTGGTGGTGCTGTGGTCCACAAGCACAATTATTAAAGCGATTCTTCAATAACTACCGTGTGTGGCCTTACAATAAAAATTATATAATGGGTGACGTTTCAGGCTATGGCCCTTCTTCATGGCACATACACAGAAAGGTCAGTAGAGATAGACTGAGTGGCGTGAAGAGAATTACATTTTAACAATGTTATCCAATATCCAGTTTGAATAGTTACACTATTGCTAGCTATCAAGAAACAGACAAACCCTTTCATCACCAAAAAAATGTAACTCGCATTAATTAACACATTTGTATTAAAAGTAAAAAAACTATTTAAGTAACTTACAGTGCAGCCTGCGTGTTGCTCTGTATTTGGGGCGTATTAAACTGTGGTGTGGCACAATGTCAGAATGAGAATATTTATTCATACTGGAGGAATCCGATGGGCTATGAAGCTCTTCTTACAGATGTTCAGATACAACAACAAACAGTACAAAAATAAATCGCCAAAACACGCACAAATAAAACACTAAACCATCCTCATCCTATAGTAGTAGGTTTTTACCCTTTTAAACTGGTACAAAACTGACACCTTTATTCAAGGCATCATGTTTGCAATAACCACAACACAAGTAGTCAAAAAAGCAAACAAAAAGAAGCAACTCTGATAATGATAATAATAATAAAGGTGTCAGTTTTGTACCAGTTTAAAAGGGTAAAAACCTACTACTATATTTTGCCACTGGTAAAAGAGATCTCATAATGTACATCCTCATCCTACCAGGCAAAGCCCACCGAGGTATTAACTTATTGTTCAAAAGTGATCTGGCCACAAATGACAGCTCAACGAAGTGGCTTACCATTTGGACATTAATAGCAGCACAAATAATGTCAACAGTCTAAACGCATGTTCCTAAACGTGGAGGGAAAAACTGAGGGACACGGAGATAAAATCCACGTGACCACGGGGAGAGAGACACATGCGAGGTAGTTAACATCTCCTAGCCGCCGTGATGATGATGATGATAAGAGAAAGAGACACACCGCAAATTCCAATTATACAGCAGGCATCAAGGGTCGGGATCGAACCTATCACGACCTCCTGTATACCAGGCGAGGTAGTTAACATCTCCGAGGCACTGTGACGATGATGAGAGCGAGAGACACATGCAAACTCCAAATATACAGCAGGTATCAGGGTCAAGATCGAACCCATCATGACCTCCTGTATACCAGGTGAGGTAGTTAACATCTCCGAGGCACTGTGATGATGATGATGAGAGAAACATGCAAACTCCAAATACACAGCAGGCATCAGGGTCAAGATCGAACCCACGCCCTCCTGCGCTTGTACATATCACATTGTAAGCGTAATTAATGCACCTCCTTACGTCGTACACCTGTGCGCATTTTCATTCTGATCATCGTTGCTCAAGGTTTGTTACTCTTTGGTTATTTCGGTAAAGTCACGTAGGTATGAAAAATAAAATATATATTAACCTAAATTAGGAGTCTTCGTGACTGCAGGGATCCATACTCTTTGGTTCTTTCGGTAAAGTCACGTGGGTAGAAAAATAAAATAAATTTAATCACGACGTTTCGGGCGCAACACAAGCGCAAGTTGTTTTCACGGAGCCCTTGCGACAGAGGCCCAGTGCTGCTTCGTGGGTCTCAGCGGGGGGGGGGGGGGGGGGCCTGCAGTTCACCTGCTGACTTCGTAAACGCCGCGGCTGCTACTCCAACAGGCAGCGTTTGCTCAACGGGGCAGAGCGAGCGGGGCAGAGCGAACGGCTCGCAAGCGGAAGGTCGCGAGTTCAAACCCCTGGTTGTCGAGGGGGTCGGGTTGACTCGGCTCATCATCCCTTCTGGAGGGGGCGGTCGATAAAATTTGTACCACTTGGTTGGGGAATTCAACAAGTGAGTTTTTTGTCCTGTCGACTCGCGCACGCCACGAGCGTGTGGAAATCCCTCCGCCGGCTCAGGAGGTGAGCAACAACAGCCTCTCTCAAAGCGCTCGTCTCTCTGGGCGGCGCGTTGCGCTGCTGAGGCACGGCGCTACCGGTGCGTCGCGCATCTCTCTTCGGCCGTGCGGCGTCGTGCGACGACCCTCTGCCCCCCGGCTGCTGGGGCTGGAACCTACGACGGCCGGATCCACGGGAAGCCAGGGGACCTGAGCGCAGAAATCCGCATCTTGCTGCTGCTACCGCCGCCGCCACCTTCCATATCCCGCCAACAAATTAGATTTTGAAACGTCGCGGCCGTTGTGTACGTCAACAGACGTTGACCACTCGCACCCAATCCAATCCCTTCGCTCGAGCGCCTCACGGGGGGATGGGGTTTGGTTTGCGAGTGGTTGCGTTGGGCGGTTGGGGAGAACCCTCTCGCCGAATCGGTTTGCGCGCGGGGCGCAAGCGGCGCGTGCCCAGCGGTCGTCGAGCCAACGTATCTAATATTCAGCGCCGGGAAGGAAGAACTCTCCCGCCAAGAGGGCTAAGCTGCACCGCGCCGCGCCTCCGCTCATCTCGCACGCCACCTCCGCCGCCCCCCAATCAAGTCTCCGATGACCAATTTACGGCAGAGCGCTGCGCGACATCCGCCGGCACGGGCACAAAGCGCGTGTCTCCGCGTCTCTCCCCGGGGGCCTGATTAGCCCGCTCAGGTGCGGCCGGGCTGGGGCCGCACCTGAGCGGGTCGAACGCAAGTAAAACCAGTCGCCCGGGTGCGCGCGCACCCCGCCTCTCTCTCTCTCTCCCTCCGTCTCCCGACGCAGACTTCGCAACGCAAGCAAGACGCGCGGTGGTGCCGGCTGGCCGGCGCACGGCACACTCAGGACAAGCGCACGCAAACAGCTCGCACGCGGGGAGGGGGAAGGGAGACACGCGACATCCTAGGCGGGCGGTCCAGCCCGAGCTGGAAAACGCTCCGCCGCAATTTGCCAACAAAGCCTGCGGCCGCCGCCACAGGCCCGGCCGTGACGACCGACCGTCACCACACCGAGCGGCCCCGCAGCGGTAACGACGGTGGCTCTGGCGGTGGATTGATGAGAGAGACAGGGGAGGGGCCCGTCCCTGTGGCCGTGTTTACCTTGGGGCAACAGGGCCATGCTTACGCAGCTAAACCTGCCCGGGCAGGCCGGCGGGCTGCGGGGGGCTGTGAGCTACGGTGGGCGGTGGGGTGGCGGCTCGCAGACCGGTGGGAGGCCAAGAGGAACCCGGGAGCAAATTAGCACGCACCTTCCTTGGAGCACTTTCTTTCATCAACCACCCCCATTCCCCCCTCCCCCCACCGCCCATATCTCCCGGCAGTTCCGTCCCGTCGGAACCCCTCGAGGCGCGAGGTGCACGAACGAGCACACGCGAGCGCACGCACGTACACGCGCACGCACACACGCACGGGCGCGAGCTGGGGGGGGGGGGGGGGGGGGGGAATGTTTGGCCGGAGCGGAGCAACAACGATTCCATGGTCACTGCTCTGACAATGTTGGCGGTGTGATCACCAGTGTAAAATACCACGGTTGTTCATCGCGCACACACACACACGGCACAGCACCACGGTAAACACATCACTACGCAGTGCGCCGGGACAAACCCTACACCGTGACACAACAACAATGTACTATGATACACCAAAGACAAAACAAAGATCCTCCGGACAGCCTGAGCAGACTGTTGGGGACAAGTGCTGTTCGCTACCGTCTCGTGTAGATGTTCACACACCACACCAGGTACTGATTTGAGACTGAGTGAACCTAGGAGAGGAGGCCTAGGACCCAGTTCAGATAATTGCCAAAGATGTTGGCCACGAGTGGGAATCAAACTCGGGTTGCCGGGTTCGTAGCGCAGTGCGTCATCTGCTAAACTACCACTCCCCACAACTATGATACACCACACACACACACAGCGTTACAGACGGACGTAAAAACAGCACTGCGTAACACACACACACTCACAGGACGCTAATCCATGACACGCCACAGTAACATTTATGCCACACCACACACAAAGAACTACGCCGCAGCATCGACTACCGACTCAACGCCTGCGTCAATAACGCTGCCCCCCTACGGAGGGGGGAAATTAAAAATTTAATAAAAACTGGGTGTGGCCCCCCTCTTCATGGCACACAGGTAGAAGCGCTAAGAGCGACTAATAGTTGGGAGACGCCGCACTATTCAGCACGGGGCCCTGCTAGAAATTTCACTTTAAAATAGAGCGCCTCCGAATCATCACCGAATGAATCCGTTGACGTCACCGTGGCGAGAAGCCGACAGCACTGGCTCGTCTGCTAGTGCCACGGCGACGGTGCTGCAGTTAGAGGGGGGGCACCAGTGTGCCCGCCGTGCGTCGAGAGTTTTGGCGGCGGTGTCAGCAGCCGCGGCTGCGGAGATGGTGGCGCCAACGACGGCGGCTGCAGGTGCGGTGGTGGTGGGGGGGGGTGGCGTTTAATCGCTAAAGCCGGATCGGTTTTCTCGGTGTAATTTATCCCCGGGGAAGGGAGTTTGTGAATTGCCGCGGTAGAAAGATCACAACGTCCAACCCCCACCACCACCCCCTTACCGGGGGCAAATAATGCAAACGCGGCTTTTCAAAACAAGCCGCCGCTCGAAGCGAAAAAACACGCGGCGTCACGAGCGGGAGCGCCGGCGCGGGCGCGTGCGACGCAAAGAACACGCGTGCAAGAGCGGGGCCAGTGGGGGGGGGGGGGGGGGGGGCGAGCGAGGGAGGTGCCGGCATAGAGAGGCGGTGGGGATGGAGAGAGAGGAGAGAGCAAGAGAGGAGGAGGTGCGACGACGAGTTGGGTGGTGGAACGGATGGCGCACACCCTCGTAACATTTTGGCGAAATATCGCAAAGGACAAAGCGCGAAGAGACCAAAGCGTAAATCGCTTTAACAATTCTAAGTTGGTACAGTTGGTGTTCGCGCCACTCGCACACAGCGCAGAGCAATCACAACGGCTGCTGCTGCTTCTGCTACCGCCGCCTGTGTCTCACAGACACAGGCTGCGGTAGTTTTGCTGTAGAGGGTGATAATTGAAGCTGCTGCTGCTATTGCTGCGTGATCCAAGTTAGAGTGAATTACGGTGTCGTGTTCCAACGGCTCGCTCTTTAGGAATGGCTTCACGGGGGATACGTAACGTCCACCATTTAAGCGGACGGTGTGTACCAGTACAGTGATCCCTCGTTTATTGCGGTAAATGGGGACCGGAACCCCTCGCGATAGGTGAAAATCCGCGAAGTAGGATTGGCCCCCTAGGAATTTCCGTATATGTGTGTGTGGGTACCAGAATGTTTAAAATATGTATATTTATACTTTATATATATATATTTTACTTAAATCTATTTAATTATAAAACCTTAATATTATACATTCACTCTCTCTCTCATACGATAGGTATTATGGTGTTCTACACTCACCAATGACAGTAGTATCTTGAGACTTGACTCCAGTAACGACGACGATGAAAATGACGATGACAATGACAACGATGACAGACCTGTGCAGTTCGATGAATGTGATGATGAATGATGGTGTTACTGCACAGGTATAATGAGGCCTTTAAATCAGTTCGAAAAATCCGCGATGCACTGAGGCCGCGAAACTTGAACCGCGAAGTGGCGAGGGATTACTGTAGTAGTAGAAAGTAGTCGCGTCCAACGGTTGATATGCCAGCCGTCAACAACCAGGGCAGCCCGCCAGATTCGGACCGCCGAAACACCGCAAGAAGCCACGGCACCGCGCCAAGTGCCGGGCAGTCACCGTGTTGAGCAAACTGCTCTAAAACTAAACTTAAAAATCATTTTATTAATTAAACTAAACTACCTGGCCACAAATGATAGCTCTTCATCACGTGGACGTTTCACAGCAGCCAAATACTCCATGAACGCGTGACGTTGATTCTAAATGTGGAGGGGAAAAACCGGAGGACCCGGAGAAAAATCTTACTCGACCACAGGGAGAGAGAGAGAGAGACGCAAACTACAAATAACACAGGCGTCAAGGTCAGAATCAAACCCACGACACCTCCTGCATACCAGGCGAGGGCGTTAACATCCACGGTCTCTTCCAGCCAGGTGGTGGTGGTGGTGGTATTGCCATTACGGTTATTGTTTGCTCAGTTAGGTATTCGCGGTTGTGCTGTAAAGCTCGTCGATGTGTTTTCGAATCGTACCAAGCTCCCGCCAACGTTCAGCGAAACGTCGGACATTGTGCCCGGAACGACACGCGGTATCGGAGAGCCGTGCATTGAGGGATGTTGATCAAATTTTTCCGCGGTAATAGTTTATTATGGGGAACCGATGTTCGGTTGTGATAATCACGCAACAGGTTTCACGTCAAACCCGTGTGAATTGTAGTTGATGCTTCAAAACCGCCTGGCACCCAATAACGTTCAAAACTTGCACAGTCAAATTCGTAGGTTTTTTCGGTAAAATTTATAAAAGTCAAATAAAATAAAAATCACGACGTTTCGGAGGCAACACAAGCTTCCGTCTTCAGGTGGAACCGTCACAGCCCGACAGCTGTATCTTTTTTACCTACGTGACTTTACCGAAAAAACCTAAAAATATGAATCCTTGCAGTCACGAAAGCTTCAAATCTAGAATTGCACGGTCAACTTACTGCGTACAAACATCAACGCAATCAACACGCACGGCCCTCCTCTGTCAGTCCACTGGTGCACGAAGGCTTTACCCACATCTTGCCGAGCATGGGACTCGTTTGACCATACTTCATCACGCTTTGTTACAGTGTGGGTCGGTGAAGGGCGTGAGGGTGGGAGGAGGGCGGGGGCGGTTTGAATTGAACTCTGGTGGGTCAGGGTTCATAGCGCAGCGAGATAACCACGGCGCCACCGCTCCACTCGTTTTTACACGAGCGTTGGGGTGTAGGTTTGTTCTAAAACATACCGTCGACTTCGCTGAAGTTGTTTGGCTCATGTAATCATCGACGACGTTGAAACGCGATGACATCAACGCGACCCCCGAACCGCACGGCGTCTGCCCACTTATTTTGCAAGGTGCCACACACTCATCTCGGGAAGCCATCAACTTACATTTCTAATTGCGATCGCGACTCGAAAACCTGAATTCTTTTTCTTTGTTTTTCTGAACATATTTCACCTGGATAATCTCTATCTCTTGATCGCAAGAGTAACAGTGCCCCCCCCCCCCCCCCGCCTCAATAGGAGAGTCTTGTCAATTGATACTTTCACGGTAAACACGTAATCGAGACGCGTGCAAATATTTTTGTAAATCTACCATGAACGCGGTGGTTATAACGCCTGTATTACGACGCACGCCAGCCAGACGCGGGCAATCAAAACGCAGAGGACTCATCGGCAACTCATGAACAACGAAGGTCTAAAGCGACCACCGCGTAAGGAAGAAGGTCGTATCCACGGTTCGCCATCTTCCCCGCCTAGACCCCAAAGATTCAAGTCGCCGGCAGTCAAGCATCGCGAGATTCCATTCTTGATAACAAAGATATATATTTTTACAATTTGGATGATGAAAGCGTTCACAGTCCTCCTCCAGCCAGGCTACTCAGCTTGTAGAGCGAGCGACTCGCAGTCAGAAGCTTGCGAGTTCAAATCACGGTTGGGGGGGGTGTCAACTAAGCCCATCATCCCTTCCCGGGTGGATAAAATCAGTACCACTCTGTGGGGAAGTCAATATTGGTTGTGCCGTGGATAGACTCGCCCCCACCGTCATAGGAATGTGGACTTTCCACCGTAATGCCTCAATGCTCATTTGAGCAGGAAATGTGGGACTCCCGGGCTGATCAGTTGCGGGAACCAAATCGCTTTCGAAATCGCGCAAACTTAGACGCAACGCCTGCCAACGGCTTTGTCCACATCTGAGCGAGAAGCTGCGCGTTTATGGAAATCTGGCCAAACCCCTCCACAGAAGAGCCCCGCCCCTTACCCGGTTAGCCCCACCCTCCCCCGCCCACACACGTCAGGACTGTAACGACCAATTGCGTGTTCACAATCAAGCACGTGATGAGCTACGAAGCAAGAAATCGCCGAGCAGCCCGTCGACTACTGTCAGCAACCGGTTGCTCGACTGCTTGCGACCGACAGGAGAGACGTAAGCGATTCAGCTGCACGCAATCCAGTTGTCGGGAGAGCACGCCGACCCATTAGGTGCATCACGTTCGAATAGACAAACATAAAGAAAAAAACTCCACAGATTCCTTTCGCGAGCGATTCAACGCAGGTTACCGCGGGCCTCCGAGAATCGGTGTTCACCTGCAAATCGACGCGATGTTACGCCACCAACCCACGCCGAGCCGGCTAACACCAACCATCAGCAGCGGTTCGGCAACGCAAAACCGCCCCAGCCACATCACCACCATCACCACCGCCTACCCACCCACCAATCCCTGACCTGCAAAACCTAATCTATATATATAAAATCGCAAATCTGTCTGTCTGTGTGTCTGTCTGTCTGTGTGTCGCCGGACCATACGCAGTTTCATTGGACGAAATGTGAGGGATTTGCGAGACACGATTGGTCCGTTTGGTTTACCACGGCGGTTGCCCCTGGCAACGGGTAGCGACGCATTCGCTGCGGGGTGGACGCCATTTTTAATTCCCGTAAAAAATATGCGCACGCATTAACACGCGACTCTGAGGTAAATTCATCAAAGTTTCACGTCCTCTTCACTCCCCCCCCCACCCCAATGTGTGCAATTACTATTATAGGGTCGGTAGATAATAAAATCATAGCGATTAGACAGTATTATTGTAGCGCGGGGGGGGGGGGGTAACGGCCCCAGTACCCAGCCTCAGCCGGGTGGGCAATTTAGGCGAGGCCGGAGGCTCTGCACAGTACTAGGCCTCGACACCCCACCCGTGTCAAGCGACGACTTTGTGGTATAAACTCGATATACCCAGCGTTGCCCGGGGGGAAAATACATTTAAAATCTTCTGAAAACTTTCAAACATTACATACCAATGAAAAAACAACTGTGTAATTACTTTTTAACCCGACGCGCCAAGAATCGATTCTTTAAATGTTGACTGTACAAATAGTCATTAAGCTGGGTGAGCGTACTGGCAGTCTATAATGTAGACTGTAGCCTGGTTATTAAGCTGGGTGGGTGTACTGGCAGTCTATAATGTAGACTGTAGCCTGGTTATTAAGTAAAGTGAGTCAATTTGTAACACGTAGGCTTTCGCGACCATTATTCATAAACAACGTTATTGGGTTTAGATCGCCTTATTTATTAATGTGTTGTAACCCTCCACCACCCGACACGGCCAATCAGTAAAAAAGTGTCACGTTGATAAAAGACTAATAGTTCACTGCTTTAGCCCACCATTGTGTTCAAACGTGAAACCACAACAATCTGTGTATATATATGTAAGCTTTTTAAGAAATATATTTTTCACCCGCAATGCCGCTCAAAGCCCTCCGCCCCCCGCCTCGATACAAAACATCGTCTCGTCAGGTCAGCGTGTGTCTCCCATTCAGGAGGGTTATAGCCCAGTGTTCTTCACTAATTTCAGATGGGTGGGGGGCGGAGGGGGGGCACTTTCGCCGAAAGGACAACATCAATGTGAGGGCCACCACACATGAAAGCATTGGGGTTTGACAGCGGCACGATGATGGGTGGGTGCTTTCACATTTGTCAGGCGGGCCGCACGTCAGGGGCAGCACTAAAGCCCACCAAGGTCTGGCCAGTGGCCCAAGGGCCTTGCAAATGAAGAACACAGATTCAAGTGTG
Source organism: Lethenteron reissneri (assembly GCF_015708825.2). Lineage (NCBI taxonomy): Eukaryota > Metazoa > Chordata > Hyperoartia > Petromyzontiformes > Petromyzontidae > Lethenteron > Lethenteron reissneri. Next base: position 6,556,107 of record NC_083830.1, on the reverse strand, counting down.
GTGGTCAGCGGGGCTCGCACAACGAGCAGTGAGCGGAGCGCCGGGTGGCCAAAAACACAGCAAGGTGGCAACAGTGGAGAAGCGCACAAGGTGGTGCATCTGCCAGTCGTCCAAGTCTGTTAAACCACAACACTTGTCGTCCGTCCTGTGACCTCCTGCCACTTCGCATGGCCTCAAAGGGCACCTAGCCTGGCCCAAGCACGATGGCGACATCACCGTGTTGGCTGTGTGTGTGGGGTTGCGCGTGTTGTTGTTTCGCATGCGGTGGCTGCACGATCGTGTCCGGTCTGCTGTGTTGGTGGTTTGCGTGGTGCGGTTGCATGTGGTTGAGCACTCTCACCGGCGTGATCTCGTACTCCATGCGCGTCACCGTGTTGAGCATGAAGTCCAGGCTCTTCTGATTGGCCGGGTTGCCGATGGACACGGGCGGCGTGAGCGTGCTCATGGCCGACGTGATGGTCTACGCAGCCAGGGCAGTCCACCGCCACCGTAACGCAACCACCACAACACAACCACCACAACACACACACACGGATAACACCACCGCCATCACCACCGACACACACACACACACACCGCACAAGGGCACACACACAACACAGCAACACCGGGTTAGCCAAGCCATCTGCTCGAACAGGCAATCTCCTCTTCTTAGGTTTTTTCGGTAAAGTCACTTTTATTAATAATAATTTAAAAAATTTTTACCTACGTGACTTTACCGAAAAAAACCTAATAATATGAATCCTTGCAGTCACGAAAGCTTCAAATCTAGAATTAGGCAATCTCCTTTTAAAACAAGGATGAAAAATCGTGCACAAGCACGTGGACTCGCTCAACGCCCCTCGCGTTTTGCCCTCGGAAGTGCTTCATTTGCTTTTCGATTTAAAGCTTTCGTGACTGCAGGGATTCATCTTCTTGGTTCTTTCGGTAAAGTCACGTAGAAGGGAAGTAATAAAATAATAAAAATAAAACATAATAAAATAATTCTCACGACGGCTGCTTGCTTATTATGTTTAATTTTTATTATTTTATTACTTCCCTTCTACGTGACTTAACCGAAAGAACCAAGAAGATGCTTCATTTGCGTTCACAACGTTGCGTTTCTAAGACGAGTAAACGAGGCGGCATCGCACGTGAGCGCGACGTCACCGCCGTGGCCCGAAGAGGCTTAACCCCCCCACCCCCCCCCCCCCCCTTCTGCGTGCTCGTTTTGGGAAAAACGCCGATTACCAATGCGGCCACTTTTCCGTAGGGCAAAAGTCCGCAGCAGCCACGCAACTTTAGCCTCAACGTTGCATTTCGTTTAGGCCTCATCTCCACGAGCGTTATCGTTGACCCCATGTTAGACGGGCAGAGAGATGGCCGGACGGACAAGGACAACGTGTTGCTGCTTTCAACCTTAGTTGGAAAGCGTTGCAAAGGCCATCATCATCATCATCATTATGTTCCCTGTCATCTTGTTATACGGCTTTAGTAAACACAGGCGACCCTGTGATGTAAACACCCACTCAGATATTTAGCACCAGCGACGAAAGTTTCCTCTCATCGGCTACTAAAGTTTCCTCTCACCCCGCTTCGTACTGGACATCTGTAAAAAACAAAAAGCTTCATAAGCTCGTCGGATTCCTCGACTATAAATAAATATTCTGATTCCGATAAAGGGACGCCGCCCATGTGCCGATTTCACGGCACTGCTGTGAATTACGCCACACCTCGCTACCCCCCCCCACCACCCGTCCCTTCTGCAGGTGCCGTAATGTCAACCGCCAAAAGAACCACACTGCTCTCGCTCCCGCACCCTGAATACGCCCTCTCGCAGCGGGCTTCAGAGGACTTCTCGTTGCCAACACGGTGAGGTTATTCCTCAAGGATCACTCTCAAGTCTCATCACCACAAGGTTGACTGGACATCCGTGAAAATTGGCTTAATAGCTCATCGGATTCCCCCAGTATGAATAAATATTCTGATTCGGTGGCTTTGGGTCGTCTTCCATGGTCACCAATCCTCTGGGGGGTGGAGCCAGGCAAACGCAGGTCCCTGGTAACCCCCCCCCCCACCCCCATCCTGCCCATGTGTCTCAGCCATCACAAGGCACTTTCGCTCGTTTCAAAAAAACGTCACCTTCCGACTCGATCGGTTTCTGCTGTGCAAATACTTCGCATTGTTACCGAAGACAGCGGGCGAACCCTGCGCTCCGAGAAAAAAACACGGGCCCGAATTCTATTCCTGGTCAGAGCAAATCGTCGTTGGCGAGCGCCACGTGAACCGATTCCTCCTAGGAGGGACCCGCCCTGCACGAACCTGTGCTGACCGACATGGTGAAGTATAATGAAAAATATTTATAGATTTTACCCTTTCTGGCAATAAAAAAAGGTTAAGGCGTCACGTCTGCATTACCCACACATACCTATGTGGCAAAACATGCTCAAGCCGAAGGTGCATGGTCTTTGTACTGATCGCGTTTTGGCGTTCTCTGCTCTGACACTGGTGGTGAGACTCGGACATGAAGAAGGCAGCTGTCTCTGGTGTAGGCAATGCATAGAATTATCAAAGTATGCTTGTTTGCATGTTTTGCCACAAGCACGTGTGGTTAATGCGGACCTGATGCCTTGCGACAAGGTATCCGTTTGGTGTTTGAGCACCTTGACACCTCCTGTTTTATTGCCAGAAAGGATAAAACCTATTCTTATTAAATCATCATTTTGTTACCGGCAAAGAGGTCCCATAGATATGGTGAAGTATAGTCAAACTTTACCGTTAGGACAGGCTGCTGCGAGGCCAAGGAAGCCGTGACCCAAAACTACAGGTGGGTTCCATACTCCCCCCCTCTCTCATCGATATAACCTCTTGTGACAAGCAGCTCTCTTGCCCACTTCAGCAATTGTTTCTTGCTGTGGTTCTCCCACCTGTTGACGGATGCTTGTGTTGCACCCAAAACGTCGTGATTAAATTTTTTATTTTATTTTATACCTACGTGACTTTACCGAAAGAACCAAAGAGTATAGATCCCTGCAGTGACAAAAACTTAAAATCTACAGGTGGGTTGCCGCCACCACCGCCACTACCGCCGCCACCGCCACCCGATGTCACCCCAACACCTACCACGATGGAGTCCTTGATGTTCCTCTTAATGTCTTCTATCTTCTGCTTCTTCTCCCTGGAAAGAGAAGAGTGGAACGGGGGAGTCGGACGTCAGCGCAAGGCCGGCTGCTCGCTCACACCTCATGCACGCCACAGGCGCACAAACAGCCCACGTGGATAGCCTTTAAGTTTCGATTTAAAGCTTTCGTGACTGCAGGGATTCATCTTCTTGGCTCTTTCGGTAAAGTCACGTAGAAGGGAAATAATAAAATAATAATAATAAAACATAAGAAAATAATATTATAAAATAATAATACAAAATAATACTCTTGTTTTATTTTTTTTATTGTATTATTTCCCTTCTACGTGACTTTACCGAAAGAACCAAGAAGAGGAGCCTTTAAGTTGTTCGGGAAAGTTCTGCTCAAGGGCACCTTTGGAGGCCGACACGAAACACAAGGGGGGGGGGGGGCCAACACCACGCCCGGCTGCCTTTGTCTCCCGAGTGCCGATGTTTACACACTGCACCAGGTTACTCATTTAAGTAGACTGATAGGGTTTTTCCCCTTTTTTCTGGCAACAAAACTGACACCTTTTGCAAGGAATCATGTTTACATTAACCGCAATACTTGCAGTCAAATGCAAACAATAAAACAATACTATGATAATTTATGCATTGTCTTTGAAACTGATTGGTCCACACCAATCAGGCTCAAAGACAATGCATAAATTACCAGAGTATTGTTTTTTGTTTGCATTCGACTGCAAGTATTGTGGTTAATGTAAACATGATTCCTTGCAAAAGGTGTCAGTTTTGTTGCCAGAAAAAAGGGGAAAAACCCTATTAGTATATTTTGGTACTGGCAAAAGAGGTCCCATGATGGATACTCATTTAAGGTCGAGTCGACCTAGGGGAGGCCCAGGACCGGCTCAGAAATTCGTCACCGGTGTTGGCCGTGAGCGGGAATCGAACGCGGGTCACTGGGTTCGTACCGCTACGCTACCGCTCCCAACAGAAACACACACACGCACGCACTCTCTCTTAAGGGACGTGCACACCTGAGCTATGAATTGCTGAAAAAAATCGCTCTCAATATCGCGCAAGTCTTATCAGCCCGCAAACAGCTTGGTCCACATCTGAGCGAGTAGTTGCGCAACAAGGGCACGTCTCTTACAGAGCGGCCCGCGCCCCCCCCTTGTCTAGCTCCCCCCCGCCCCAACCACCTCCACGAGGCTTGTATCGACGAATCACGCGCTCCCAAATCGCCGAGCAGATCGCCGCTCGAAACGCCGAGTCCGTCTCAACGCTCAGGCGCGCTTTTACTCGCGCGCACACTGCCCCGTCCCCACACCTGTGTGGAAACTCGGCAGTTGCGCGGGGCGCTGCTCATAACGCACACACACCTGTCCGCACCTGCAAGTCAAAGGTTCCATTGGGGGCTGCTCTCAAGAACAACAGCCACCGCCGTTCGCCACTCGGTGGCAGCGATGCCACCGCAGCGTTTGTGGCCAGGTAGGTGCGCTTTGAGGCCATCATGTGACACGTCAAAGGCTCGGCGCTGGCAGGAGGTCACGGGAGACTGAATGAGATGGCTGGCAGGTGTGCCACCTGTGCTCCCCACTGTGTTAATAGCTCGCACACACACCTGGAAATAGCAGAGGGGCTGGCAACATAAAGATCCCCCGTGTACCCTTTGCCGGACTGCTGGGGCAAGTGCTGTTAGCGAGCACCAATGAAGGCTGGCACGGCACACGAAGGGGTGGGTGGCCAATACTACACCCAGCTGCCTTCGTCTCCCCAGTGCCGATGTTTACACACCGCACAAGGTACTCATTTAAGGCCGAGTCGACCTATGGGAGGCACAGGACCAGTTCAAATTTTCCAATAGAAACTGAACACACACATACGCTTATCCACACCTGTGACAGCTTAAACATAGGAGGCTCCCTCACACTCAGTCACGCCGACTTCAAGACAGGTCCCACCCAACACTTGGCTCCAACCACTTCCACATTTCCAGGAGTTCATCGACATTGTTCACGTGGAGGTTGGTGAGCGAGCCAGCGGACGGCTTCAAGGGGTAGCCTGGTGAAAATCTGAAATGCTGCCGATAGCAAATACCCGACACTGGCATTACTATTCGGTCCATGGATTGACAGGGAGATTCCCATAAAGGTTCAGACTTACATAAACAACCAGACTAGCATATAGACCCATAGACTTACAGCCTCACACACAGAACCTCAAGCGAATGATTGGAGCAGGCAGTGGCGTTACTATTGGGTCCACGGTTTGGGAGGTAGATTCTCAAAGAGATTCCTACACCGACTTAGACAACCATAGACTCACGTAGAGACCCATAGACATACAGCCTCGCACACAGAACCTCAAGCGAATGATTGGAGCAGCCAGTGGCGTTACTATTCGGTCCACGGTTTGGGAGGTAGCTTCTCATAGAGATTCCTACACCGACTTAGACAACCATAGACTCACGTAGAGACCCATAGGCATACAGCCTCACACACAGAACCTCAAGCGAATGATTGGAGCAGGCAGTGGCGTTACTATTGGGTCCACGGTTTGGGAGGTAGATTCTCATAGAGATTCCTACACCGACTTAGACAACCATAGACTCACGTAGAGACCCATAGACATACAGCCTCGCACACAGAACCTCAAGCGAATGATTGGAGCAGCCAGTGGCGTTACTATTCGTTCCACGGTTTGGGAGGTAGCTTCTCATAGAGATTCCTACACCGACTTAGACAACCATAGACTCACGTAGAGACCCATAGGCATACAGCCTCGCACACAGAACCTCAAGCGAATGATTGGAGCAGCCAGTGGCGTTACTATTCGGTCCACGGTTTGGGAGGTAGCTTCTCATAGAGATTCCTACACCGACTTAGACAACCATAGACTCACGTAGAGACCCAAAGACTTACAGCCTCGCACACAGAACCTCAAGCGAATGATCGGAGCAGCCAGTGGCGTTACTATTCGGTCCACGGTTTGGGAGGTAGATTGTCACAGAGATTCCTACACCGACTTAGACAACCATAGACTCACGTAGAGACCCATAGACATAGAGCCTCACACACAGAACCTCAAGCGAATGATCGGAGCAGCCAGTGGCGTTACTATTGGGTCCACGGTTTGGGAGGTAGCTTCTCATAGAGATTCCTACACCGACTTAGACAACCATAGACTCACGTAGAGACCCAGAGACTTACAGCCTCACACAGAAAACCCCAAGCGAATGATTGGAGCAGCCAGTGGCGTTACTATTGGGTCCACGGTTTGGGAGGTAGCTTCTCATAGAGATTCCTACACCGACTTAGACAACCATAGACTCACGTAGAGACCCAGAGACTTACAGCCTCGCAAAGAGAACCTCAAGCGAATGATTGGAGCAGGCAGTGGCGTTACTATTGGGTCCATGGTCCGAGATTGGTGACCGCAGTCGCAACTGCAGGGCAACCCTAAACGACGGGACTGGTGGCAGCCACAAGGAAGGAAACTAATCCCAGAGCACGTCCCGCCGAGGAGACGGAACAACGGAATCAACAGCATTAGCGCATTGGTGGATTTTTGCATCGCAGGATCGCGCTGAGAGAAGGTGGCGGCTTTGGGGGGGGGGGGTGAGAGGCATTCACCTAACAGTGGATTGATCATGGTAATGCCGATGACATTGCTGCTGCTGATGATGATGATATAAGCGGGCGAGTTAGCCACATCTGGACACTTGACAGCGGCCGCACGGGCTGAAGCTTGTCTGCTCGTGCAAGCACAAGCAGACTGTGCCATAGGCCAGGGGAAGAGGGTGGGGGTAGATGGGAGTTATCCAAAAAGTCTGCACCACCACCAGCACCATCTATGCGGTCCGAGCGCGGGGTTATCGGAGTAAGGATTCGCGACGATTCCGGGTCGCGGTTTCATTCGCGAATCGTTGTCATTTCTTGTCCACGCAAGGGGGTTGGGTGGCCACGGTAGTTCAGCGCACCCGGCCACCCCGAACACAGTTCAGTTCCTGGCCCACGAGTGACTGTCTATGTCTGTCTATAGTTTTCTGGTTCGATTTTATGTCGCTATTTCATTATACCTGATGATGATTGCTTGTGTTGCAATCGAAACGTCGAATGCTATTATTTAATTTAATTTATTATTTTATCTTTAGACGTGACTTAACCGAAAGAACCAAATAATAATTCCTGCAGTCACGAAAGTTCTAAAATTAAGATTGAATGTGGCACTTCAGCGATTTCTGGACACCGGTCATCGGCAACGCTTTTTGTTTTTAATCCAGTGTGTCGTACGATACGCGCACACCGACACATGTTGTACATACACACACATAATTATATACATATACAGCAATACAGTCACGTACATATAATTACAACGACAAAGATCCCCTCCACCCCCCTTTGTATAGCCTGAACAGACTGTTGGGGCAAGCGATGTTCGCGAGCAACTTTCAAGGTCGACACGGCACACGAGGGGGTTGTGGGGTGGCCAGCACCACGTGCGAGTGCCTTTGACTCCCCCAGTACTGATATTTTATACATGACACCATTTAAATCTGAGTCGACCTAGGAGAGGCCCAAAACCGGTTCGGATATTCGGGCGGGTCAACCTCGGGTCGCCATTGCTCGCAACGCAGCACGCTAACCAGTGCGCCACCGCTCCCAACACACACACATATATAAACATACAAAAGACAAAGATCTCCCCGTATAGCCTTAACAGACTGTTTGGGGCAAGTGCTGTTAGCGAATAGCGTCTATGAAAGCCGGAACGGCACACCAGGGGGTGGTGGGGGTGGCCAGCACCACACAGACACACCAATAAACTCTCTCGCAGATATCAACATACAAAGGCATAAAATAGAAATAGACACACAGCGATTGGCTTCGTGGCGAGTGCGCTGCACTATTGACCCGGCGAAAACGGCCGCTTGAGTTCAATTCCCGGCCACGGCTAACATCAGCGAGCGAGCGGTAGCTGCACGTGTCCGACCACATCCTACTAACCCCACCGAACTCCCACGTAGCAGCCACTGCCTTCACAAACCCGTAGTGACTTGCGTGGTGAAGTATCACACCTGTCAACCCACACGGTTTTTTTTACCCCATATTCTTGTACAGGGAAATAAATGTCTAATGTCCATACGGCGTACGGCCGTTTAAACACGGGCAAAAAATAATCATGCTTTTCATAACATAGTTTTTTTTTTTGGGTAAGATCGCTTAAATATGTGGCGTGAAACCCGCCACCACCCGACACAGACAATTAGTCAGAGTTGTCACGTAAACTAGTAATGAATGGGATTGTTTACGTGAAAACCCTTACCAATTGGCTGTCGGGTGGTGGCGGAGTTTAACGACACATTAATATTTACACGATCTAACCCATAAAAAAAAAAAACTCTATTATGGATGATATTGGACGCGAAAGCCTACGTCTTCTTGGTTCTTTCGGTAAAGTCAGGTAGAAGGGAAATAATAAAATAATAAAAATAAAACATCATAAAATACAATTCTCACAACGTTTCGGCCACAACGCAAGCAGCCGTCCTCAGGTGAAGACCAGGTCTGTCGGGGAGACAGCGTCTGAACAGACCTGGTCATCACCTGAGGACGGCTGCTTGCGTTGTGGCCGAAACGTCGTGAGAATTATTTTATTATGTTTTATTTTTATTATTTTATTATTTCCCTTCTACGTGACTTTACCGAAAGAACCAAGAAGATGAATTCCTGCAGTCACGAAAGCTTTAAATCGAAAAAGAAAGCCTACGTGTTAATCACATTTCGTGTCTATTTGTTCGTGTGTTTCTCCCTTGTCACGATGGGAACTTTGAAGGACGAACGTCGAGATTCATGCTGGCACGGGGGTGACCAACAAGGTCTGAATTGATCTGTAACAAAGTATGGCACCGAGAAGGGGGTTGACTGTTGTGAAGCATGGTCACATCACCCCTGTGGAGTGACAGCCAGCGGATTTTGCCACCGTATTGGCAGAGCGGTGAGCGTACACGACCGTGCCTTGCGTGGATCGCATTAACTTTTAACGAGCGCGCGTGCGGAATCGACGCGTGGCGATTCCGCACGCGCGCTCGAATCAATTAACGTAACAACAACTGTGCTGCAATCTGTACTCTGGAAGAGATCGCCGCGATGAATCGTTGGCGCACCGCAAGCCGCTGCACGGCATCGAGCCATCGATCGGCGATCAAACTCCCCGGCACGGCGAATCGGCGCGGTGGAATCGACGCTGCCCACGACCCATGTGACGTTGGGGGCATGCTACCCACCACGGCTTACACAGACCGGACGACGCACACAGAGAGAAGTCCCCGCTAACAATACAAACGAGACGGAAGAGCACGTGGCGCCGGGTGACGTCACTACTGTCAGCAGCAACACATTGGGCAGTGTGAAAGGTGAAATACCCCGTCAATCCCAACTCTTTTGTTTTCTCTCTCGCGACAAGTTGGGGAACGAACGTGCACACGGCACAGCTGATGCGTACAAAGGCAAAGATCCCCCAACCCCCCTATAGCCTGCAGCAGACTGTAGGGGCAAGTGCTGTTAGCGAGTAGCACCTATGTAGGGCAGCACGGCACACGAGGGGGTGGGTGGCCAGCATCACGCCCGGCCGCCTTTGTCTCCCCTTGTGACAATGTTTGTACACCGCAGCAGGTACTCATTTAAGGCCGAGTCGACCTAGGGGAGGCCCAGGACCAGTTCAGATAATCGTCACTGGTGTTGGCCGTGAGCGGGAATCGAAACCCAGGTTCGTAGCGCGGCACGTTAGCCGCTACACCACCGCTCCCTGCACGTACACACGCGTGTGCTCGCGCAAAGGTTGCGAATGCCACCTCGCACACACACACAGTACGGGTACACGTGGCTACGCGCAGCATCCTCTACGCACACGCGTGTACACCATGCACGTACACAAGACACGTACAGGCGCAGCACGTGCACACACAGCTCACGTGTGCACTTACAATGGGCGGCATACGCGGGCAAAAGAAAACAACACGAAACCCACCATGTTTGAGTTCACTACTACCCGCCTCTTACAGCCCCGCTTCGTGCACATATTGATGGCGGTGGTGGTGGCGAGGATGGCGGTGGTGGTGATGGCGGTGGTGGTGGTGGCGAGGATGGCGGTGGTGGTGATGGTGGTGGCGAGGATGGCGGTGGTGGTGATGGCGGTGGTGGTGGTGGCGAGGATGGCGGTGGTGGTGATGGCGGTGGTGGTGGTGGCGAGGATGGCGGTGGTGGTGATGGCGGTGAGGATGGTGGTGGGGAGGATGGTGGTGATGAGGATGATGAGAATGGTGATGGTAAAGATGGCAGTGGTGAGGATGGTGGTGAGGATTGTGGTGGTGCGGATGGTGAAGACGGTAGCGGCGAGGATGCTGAGAATGGTGAGGATGGTGAGAATGGTGGTGGTGAAGATGATGAGGATGGTGATGCTGAGGATGATGTGAATGGTGAGAATGGTGGTGGTGAAGATGATGAGGATGGCAGTGGCGAGGATGGTGGTGGTGAAGATGATGAGGATGGCAGTGGCAAGGATGGTGGTGGCGAGTGAACGGCCGGGTGAGGGAGATGAACCACTCACTCGGGGTCGAACCCGTCCACGTGTAGGATCCTCATCTGTTTCACGATGGTGCTCTTGCCCGACTCGCCCGCCCCTTCGGGAGACAAACAAACACACGCACAAAGAAGGCGTCACGGTCTGGGCACGATAATGATGAGGACGATGAGAATGATGTGGAGGAGAGGCAAAGAGATGAGGAGAGAGGTGGAGACATCAGGATGAGGAGGAGTAAGATGAGGGTAGGAAGGACAGCAGGCTGAAGAGCAAGAAAGAAGATAATGCGATGATAAGCATAGATGAGGAGGAATAAAGAATGCGATGATAGCATAAAGCGGGGAGAGTACCGAGGAGAGAAGGAAGAGAGGAGGATGAGAAAGGGGAAGTGGGGAGCAAGAGGAGGTCGAGGAGAGTGGCACGCGGCGAGGAAGAAGGACAAGTGATGCGAGGAGCCGCAGGGAGAGGCGATGAGGAGTAAGGGAGGAAGTAAAATAAGTTGTGGAGGGAATTACCGTAAGGAGGAGAAGGAAGAGGGTGGAATAGGAGGGCGATGAGGAGAGGTCGACGAGTGGAGGAGGAGGAGGACGGGAAAGGAAGAGGGGATGGGAGTGGGGGTGGGTAGGAAAGAGAGGAGGAAGAGATGGCCGGGAGAGGAAGTGGCGAGGAGGGGAAGACGATAGGGGGGGGGTGGGGGGGGTGGGGGAGCGTGTGAGCGAGAGGAGCAAGGAGGGGATAGATGGGCAACGAGGTAGATGAGAAGAGGGGAGAAAGACGAGGTGACCAGGCCTCTGTCTCCTAGGCTTGTGGGAGGTCGGGGGGTGTGTGTGTGGTGTATGTGGTGTGTGTAGTGTGTGTGTGGTGTGTGTGGTGTGTGTGTGGTGTGTGTGGTGTGTGCGTGGCAGGATGGCTGTTGTTGTGTGTACAAGTGTTGTGTGTGTGTCTGTTTTGTGTGTGTGTGGTGTTTGTGGTGTGTGTGGTGTGTGTGGTGTGTGTGGGGTTTGTGGTGTGTGTGGTGTGTGTGGTGTGTGTGGTGTGTGTGGTGTGTGTGTAGTGTGTGTGGTGTGCGTGGCAGGATGGCTGTTGTTGTGTGTACAAGTGTTGTGTGTGTGTCTGTTTTGTGTGTGTGGTGTGTGTGTGGTGTGTGTGGTGTGTGTGTGGTGTGTGTGGTGTGTGTGTGGTGTGTGTGTGGTGTGTGTGGTGTGTGTGTAGTGTGTGTGGTGTGCGTGGCAGGATGGCTGTTGTGTGTACAAGTGTTGTGTGTGTGTGTTTTGTGTGTGTGTGTGTGTGGGGTGTGTGTGGTGTGTGTGTGGTGTGTGTGTGTGTGGTGTGTGTGTGGTGTGTGTGTGGTGTGTGTGTGTGTGGTGTGTGTAGTGTGTGTGTAGTGTGTGTGTGGTGTGTGTGGTGTGTGTGTAGTGTGTGTGTAGTGTGTGTGGTGTGCGTGGCAGGATGGTTGTTGTTTGTGTGTACGAGTGTTGTGCGGGTGTCTGTTTATGGGTGGTGTGTGTGTGTGTATCTGCGTGTGTCTGTTTTGAGGGTGTGTTGTGTTTATACTGTAATGGGTGTTGTACGGGTGCCCTAATTGTGTCGGCGTCCGTGTATGAGTGTAGCGTTGGTTCTCCAACTGTATGGGTGTTTGTTGGACGAGTGTTGTGTTAACGTTGTGTGTGTGTGTGCAGTGTGGATGTGTGTGTAGTATGGGTGTGTGCAGTGTGGGTGTGCGCAGTGTTTGTGTGCAGTGTGTGTGTGTGTGAGTACAGTGTGGGTGTCTGTCTGAGCAGTGTGGGTGTCTGTGCAGTGTTGAGTGTGCATGTGTGTGCATGTGTGTGCACAGTGTGGGTGTGTGTCTGCAGTGTGGGTGTGCAGTGTGGGTGTGTGTCTGCAGTGTGGGTGTGTGCAGTGTGGATGTGCAGTGTGTGTGTGTGCGTGTGTGGGTGGGTGCGAGTGCAGTGTGGCTGTGTGTCTGCAGTGTGGGTGTGCAGTGTGGGTGTGTGCAGTGTGGGTGTGTGTGTATATAGTGTGGTTGCAGTGTGGGTGTGTGTGCAGTGGGCGTGTGTGCAGTGTGTTTGCGCAGTGGGTGTGTGTGCAGTGTGGGTGTGTGTTTGTGCAGTGTGGGTGTGTGTGTGTGCAGTGTGCGAGTGGTGCATGCGCCTCTGTGTTGTGTAGGCTGCTGTTTCATTCGTGTTGCGTTTCCGAGTGTGATTATCTGCTGCATGCACGGCTGTTGTGGGTGGCTGGCAGTGTACGGTTGCTGTACGCAGTACTGTACGTGTGTGTGTATGTATGCCAGTGTGTGTTGTGTACATTGTGTGTGTGTGTTGCACGGTCGGTCGTTTGTGTGTGTGTCAGTTGTTGTATGCGTCTTCAGTGTCGTATGCGAGTGTACACGCGCCGTGTGTGCACGTGTGCGCATAGGTGGCATATGCCTTGTGTGTCAAATCGCACTGTGTACGAATGGATGTGTGGGATTCCGTGCCTGCGGTCGTTGTGAGGTGTCGTGCTGTCAGTGTTGTGCGCCTGTGTGCGCGCGTGTGCTGGTGGACGATTTGAGTGTCGTGGTCTGTACTGCGTGAGTGCTGTGGCTGTACCGGTTTGTACTGCATGAGTGTTGTGGCTGTACCGGTGTGTACTGTGTGAGTCTTGTGGCTGTACCGGTTTGTACTGTGCGAGTGTTGTGGCCATACCGGTTTGTACTGTGTGAGTGTTGTGGCTGTACCGGTGTGTACTGTGTGAGTGTTGTGGCTGTACCGGTGTGTACTGTGTGAGTGTTGTGGCCGTACCGGTTTGTACTGTGCGAGTGTTGTGGCCATACCGGTTTGTACTGTGTGAGTGTTGTGGCTGTACCCGGTGTGTACTGTGTGAGTGTTGTGGCTGTACCGGTGTGTACTGCGTGAGTGTTGTGGCCATACCGGTTTGTACTGTGTGAGTGTTGTGGCTGTACCGGTTTGTACTGTGTGAGTGTTGTGGCCATACCGGTTTGTACTGTGTGAGTGTTGTGGCTGTACCGGTGTGTACTGCGTGAGTGTTGTGGCTGTACCGGTTTGTACTGTGTGAGTGCTGTGGCTGTACCGGTTTGTACTGTGTGAGTGTTGTGGCTGTACCGGTGTGTACTGCGTGAGTGTTGTGGCTGTACCGGTTTGTACTGCATGAGTGTTGTGGCCATACCGGTTTGTACTGTGTGAGTGTTGTGGCTGTACCGGTTTGTACTGTGTGAGTGTTGTGGCCATACCGGATTGTACTGCGTGAGTGTTGTGGCTGTACCGGTTTGTACTGTGTGAGTGTTGTGGCCATACCGGTTTGTACTGCGTGAGTGTTGTGGCTGTACCGGTTTGTACTGTGTGAGTGTTGTGGCTGTACCGGTTTGTACTGCGTGAGTGTTGTGGCTGTACGGGTTTGTACTGCGTGAGTGTTGTGGCTGTACCGGTTTGTACTGCGTGAGTGTTGTGGCTGTACCGGTTTGTACTGCGTGAGTGTTGTGGCTGTACCGGTTTGTACTGTGTGAGTGTTGTGGCCATACCGGATTGTACTGCGTGAGTGTTGTGGCTGTACCGGTGTGTACTGGGTGAGTGTTGTGGCCATACCGGATTGTACTGCGTGAGTGTTGTGGCTGTACCGGTTTGTACTGCGTGAGTGTTGTGGCTGTACCGGTGTGTACTGCGTGAGTGTTGTGGCCATACCGGTTTGTACTGTGCGAGTGTTGTGGCCATACCGGTTTGTACTGTGTGAGTGTTGTGGCTGTACCGGTTTGTACTGTGCGAGTGTTGTGGCTGTACCGGTTTGTACTGTGTGAGTGTTGTGGCTGTACCGGTTTGTACTGTGCGAGTGTTGTGGCTGTACCGGTTTGTACTGTGCGAGTGTTGTGGCCATACCAGTTTGTACTGTGTGAGTGTTGTGGCCATACCGGTTTGTACTGTGCGAGTGTTGTGGTTGTACCGGTTTGTACTGTGCGAGTGTTGTGGCCATACCGGTTTGTACTGTGCGAGTGTTGTGGCTGTACCGGTTTGTACTGCGTGAGTGTTATGGCTGTACCGGTTTGTACTGTGTGAGTGTTGTGGCCATACCGGTTTGTACTGTGCGAGTGTTGTGGCTGTACCGGTTTGTACTGTGTGAGTGTTGTGGCCATACCGGTTTGTACTGCGTGAGTGCTGTGGCTGTACCGGTTTGTACTGTGCGAGTGTTGTGGCCATACCGGTTTGTACCGTGCGAGTGTTGTGGCTGTACCGGTTTGTACTGTGCGAGTGTTGTGGCCATACCGGTTTGTACTGTGTGAGTGTTGTGGCTGTACCGGTTTGTACTGCGTGAGTGTTGTGGCTGTATCGGTTTGTACTGTGTGAGTGTTGTGGCCATACCGGTTTGTACTGTGCGAGTGTTGTGGCTGTACCGGTTTGTACTGTGTGAGTGTTGTGGCCATACCGGTTTGTACTGCGTGAGTGCTGTGGCTGTACCGGTTTGTATTGTGCGAGTGTTGTGGCCATACCGGTTTGTACTGCGTGAGTGTTGTGGCTGTACCGGTTTGTACTGTGTGAGTGTTGTGGCCATACCGGTTTATACTGCGTGAGTGTTGTGGCTGTACCGGTTTGTACTGTGTGAGTCTTGTGGCTGTACCGGTTTGTACTGTGTGAGTGCTGTGGCTGTACCGGTTTGTACTGTGTGAGTGTTGTGGCTGTACCGGTTTGTACTGTGTGAGTGTTGTGGCCATACCGGTTTGTACTGTGTGAGTGCTGTGGCTGTACCGGTTTGTACTGTGTGAGTGCTGTGGCTGTACCGGTTTGTACTGTGTGAGTGTTGTGGCTGTACCGGTTTGTACTGTGTGAGTGCTGTGGCTGTACCGTTTGTACTGTGTGAGTGCTGTGGCTGTACCGGTGTGTACTGCGCGAGTGTTGTGGCTGTACCGGTGTGTACTGCGTGAGTGCTGTGGCTGTACCGGTTTGAACTGCGTAAGTGTTGTGGCTGTACCGGTTTGTACTGTGCGAGTGCTGTGGCTGTACTGGTGTGTACTGCATGAGTGCTGTAGCTGTACCGGTTTGTACTATGTGAGTGTTGTGGCCATACCGGTTTGTACTGTGTGAGTGTTGTGGCTGTACCGGTGTGTACTGCGTGAGTGTTGTGGCTGTACCGGTTTGTACTGTGTGAGTGTTGTGGCTGTAACGATTTGTACTGTGTGAGTGTTGTGGCTGTACCGGTGTTGACTGTGTGAGTGTTGTGGCTGTACCGGTTTGTACTGTGTGAGTGTTGTGGCTGTACCGGTTTGTACTGTGTGAGTGTTGTGGCTGTACCGTTGTGTACTGCGTGAGTGTTGTGGCTGTACCGGTGTGTACTGTGTGAGTGTTGTGGCTGTACCGGTTTGTACTGTGTGAGTCTTGTGGCTGTACCGGTTTGTACTGTGTGAGTGCTGTGGCTGTACCGGTTTGTACTGTGTGAGTGTTGTGGCTGTACCGGTTTGTACTGTGTGAGTGTTGTGGCCATACCGGTTTGTACTGTGTGAGTGCTGTGGCTGTACCGGTTTGTACTGTGTGAGTGTTGTGGCTGTACCGGTGTGTACTGTATGAGTGCTGTGGCTGTACCGGTGTGTACTGCGTGAGTGCTGTGCCTGTACCGGTTTGTACTGTGTGAGTGCTGTGGCTGTACCGGTTTGTACTGCGTGAGTGCTGTGGCTGTACCGGTTTGTACTGTGTGAGTGCTGTGGCTGTACCGGTTTGTACTGTGTGAGTGCTGTGGCTGTAGCGGTTTGTACTGTGTGAGTGCTGTGGCTGTACCGGTTTGTACTGTGTGAGTGCTGTGGCTGTACCGGTTTGTACTGTGTGAGTGCTGTGGCTGTACCGGTTTGGAATGTGTGAGTGTTGTGGCTGTACCGGTTTGTACTGCGTGAGTGCTGTGGCTGTACCGGTTTGTACTGTGTGAGTGCTGTGGCTGTACCGGTTTGTAATGTGTGAGTGTTGTGGCTGTACCGGTTTGTACTGCGTGAGTGCTGTGGCTGTACCGGTTTGTACTGCGTGAGTGCTGTGGCTGTACCGGTTTGTACTGTGTGAGTGCTGTGGCTGTACCGGTTTGTAATGTGTGAGTGCTGTGGCTGTACCGGTTTGTACTGTGTGAGTGGTGTGGCTGTACCGGTTTGTACTGTGTGAGTGTTGTGGCTGTACCGGTTTGTACTGTGTGAGTGTTGTGGCTGTACCGGTTTGTACTGTGTGAGTGTTGTGGCTGTACCGGTGTGTACTGTGTGAGTGTTGTGGCTGTACCGGTGTGTACTGTGTGAGTGCTGTGGCTGTACCGGTTTGTACTGTGTGAGTGCTTTGGCTGTACCGGTTTGTAATGTGTGAGTGTTGTGGCTGTACCGGTTTGTACTGCGTGAGTGCTGTGGCTGTACCGGTTTGTACTGTGTGAGTGCTGTGGCTGTACCGGTTTGTACTGTGCGAGTGCTGTGGCTGTACCGGTGTGTACTGCGTGAGTGCTGTGGCTGTACCGGTTTGTACTGCCTGAGTGTTGTGGCTGTACCGGTTTGTACTGTGCGAGTGCTGTGGCTGTACTGGTGTGTACTGCGTGAGTGCTGTAGCTGTACCGGTTTGTACTGTGTGAGTGCTGTGGCTGTACCGGTGTGTACTGCGTGAGTGCTGTAGCTGTACCGGTTTGTACTGTGTGAGTGTTGTGGCTGTACCGGTGTGTACTGTACGAGTGCTGTAGCTGTACCGGTTTGTACTGTATGAGTGCTGTGGCTGTACTGGTGTGTACTGTATGAGTGCTGTGGCTGTACCGGTTTGTACTGTATGAGTGCTGTGGCTGTACCGGTGTGTACTACGTGAGTGCTGTGGCTGTACCGGTTTGTACTGTGTGAGTGCTGTGGCTGTACCGGTGTGTACTGCACGAGTGCTGTGCCTGTACCGGTTTGTACTGCGTGAGTGCTGTGGCTGTACCGGTTTGTACTACGTGAGTGCTGTGGCTGTACCGGTTTGTACTGTGTGAGTGCTGTGGCTGTACCGGTTTGTACTGTGTGAGTGCTGTGGCTGTAGCGGTTTGTACTGTGTGAGTGCTGTGACTGTACTGGTTTGTACTGTGTGAGTGCTGTGGCTGTACCGGTGTGTACTGTATGAGTGCTGTGGCTGTACCGGTTTGTACTGTATGAGTGCTGTGGCTGTACCGGTTTGTACTGCGTGAGTGCTGTGGCTGTACCGGTTTGTACTGTGTGAGTGCTGTGGCTGTACCGGTTTGTACTGTGTGAGTGCTGTGGCTGTAGCGGTTTGTACTGTGTGAGTGCTGTGGCTGTACCGGTTTGTACTGTGTGAGTGCTGTGGCTGTACCGGTTTGTACTGTGTGAGTGCTGTGGCTGTACCGGTTTGGAATGTGTGAGTGTTGTGGCTGTACCGGTTTGTACTGCGTGAGTGCTGTGGCTGTACCGGTTTGTACTGTGTGAGTGCTGTGGCTGTACCGGTTTGTAATGTGTGAGTGTTGTGGCTGTACCGGTTTGTACTGCGTGAGTGCTGTGGCTGTACCGGTTTGTACTGCGTGAGTGCTGTGGCTGTACCGGTTTGTACTGTGTGAGTGCTGTGGCTGTACCGGTTTGTAATGTGTGAGTGCTGTGGATGTACCGGTTTGTAATGTGTGAGTGCTGTGGCTGTACCGGTTTGTACTGTGTGAGTGGTGTGGCTGTACCGGTTTGTACTGTGTGAGTGTTGTGGCTGTACCGGTTTGTACTGTGTGAGTGTTGTGGCTGTACCGGTTTGTACTGTGTGAGTGTTGTGGCTGTACCGGTGTGTACTGTGTGAGTGTTGTGGCTGTCCCGGTGTGTACTGTGTGAGTGCTGTGGCTGTACCGGTTTGTACTGTGTGAGTGCTGTGGCTGTACCGGTTTGTACTGTGTGAGTGGTGTGGCTGTACCGGTGTGTACTGTGTGAGTGTTGTGGCAGTACCGGTTTGTACTGTGTGAGTGCTGTGGCTGTACCGGTTTGTACTGCGCGAGTGCTGTGGCTGTACCGGTTTGTACTGTGTGAGTGCTGTGGCTGTACCGGTTTGTACTGTGTGAGTGCTGTGGCTGTACCGGTGTGTACTGCGTGAGTGCTGTAGCTGTACCGGTTTGTACTGTATGAGTGCTGTGGCTGTACCGGTGTGTACTGTATGAGTGCTGTGGCTGTACCGGTTTGTACTGTATGAGTGCTGTGGCTGTACCGGTGTGTACTACGTGAGTGCTGTGGCTGTACCGGTTTGTACTGCGCGAGTGCTGTGGCTGTACCGGTGTGTACTGCGTGAGTGCTGTGGCTGTACCGGTGTGTACTGCGTGAGTGCTGTGCCTGTACCGGTTCGTACTGCGTGAGTGCTGTGGCTGTACCGGTTTGTACTACGTGAGTGCTGTGGCTGTACCGGTTTGTACTGTGTGAGTGCTGTGGCTGTACCGGTTTGTACTGTGTGAGTGCTGTGGCTGTAGCGGTTTGTACTGTGTGAGTGCTGTGGCTGTACCGGTTTGTACTGTGTGAGTGCTGTGGCTGTACCGGTTTGTACTGTGTGAGTGCTGTGGCTGTACCGGTTTGGAATGTGTGAGTGTTGTGGCTGTACCGGTTTGTACTGTGTGAGTGCTGTGGCTGTACCGGTTTGTACTGTGTGAGTGCTGTGGCTGTAGCTGTTGTACTGTGTGAGTGCTGTGGCTGTACCGGTTTGTACTGTGTGAGTGCTGTGGCTGTACCGGTTTGTACTGTGTGAGTGCTGCGGCTGTACCGGTTTAGAATGTGTGAGTGTTGTGGCTGTACCGGTTTGTACTGCGTGAGTGCTGTGGCTGTACCGGTTTGTACTGTGTGAGTGCTGTGGCTGTACCGGTTTGTAATGTGTGAGTGTTGTGGCTGTACCGGTTTGTACTGCGTGAGTGCTGTGGCTGTACCGGTTTGTACTGCGTGAGTGCTGTGGCTGTACCGGTTTGTACTGTGTGAGTGCTGTGGCTGTACCGGTTTGTAATGTGTGAGTGCTGTGGCTGTACCGGTTTGTACTGTGTGAATGCTGTGGCTGTACCGGTTTGTAATACGTGAGTGTTGTGGCTGTACCGGTTTGTACTGCGTGAGTGCTGTGGCTGTACCGGTTTGTACTGTGTGAGTGCTGTGGCTGTACCGGTTTGTACTGTGTGAGTGCTGTGGCTGTACCGGTTTGTACTGTGTGAGTGTTGTGGCTGTACCGGTTTGTACTGTGTGAGTGTTGTGGCTGTACCGGTGTGTACTGTGTGAGTGTTGTGGCTGTACCGGTTTGTAATGTGTGAGTGCTGTGGCTGTACCGGTTTGTACTGTGTGAATGCTGTGGCTGTACCGGTTTGTAATACGTGAGTGTTGTGGCTGTACCGGTTTGTACTGCGTGAGTGCTGTGGCTGTACCGGTTTGTACTGTGTGAGTGCTGTGGCTGTACCGGTTTGTACTGTGTGAGTGCTGTGGCTGTACCGGTTTGTACTGTGTGAGTGTTGTGGCTGTACCGGTTTGTACTGTGTGAGTGTTGTGGCTGTACCGGTGTGTACTGTGTGAGTGTTGTGGCTGTACCGGTGTGTACTGTGTGAGTGCTGTGGCTGTACCGGTTTGTAATGTGTGAGTGCTGTGGCTGTACCGGTTTGTACTGTGCGAGTGCTGTGGCTGTACCGGTTTGTAATGTGAGAGTGCTGTGGCTGTACCGGTTTGTAATGTGTGAGTGTTGTGGCTGTACCGGTTTGTACTGCGTGAGTGCTGTGGCTGTACCGGTTTGTACTGCGTGAGTGCTGTGGCTGTACCGGTTTGTACTGTGTGAGTGCTGTGGCTGTACCGGTTTGTAATGTGTGAGTGCTGTGGATGTACCGGTTTGTAATGTGTGAGTGCTGTGGCTGTACCGGTTTGTACTGTGTGAGTGGTGTGGCTGTACCGGTTTGTACTGTGTGAGTGTTGTGGCTGTACCGGTTTGTACTGTGTGAGTGTTGTGGCTGTACCGGTTTGTACTGTGTGAGTGTTGTGGCTGTACCGGTGTGTACTGTGTGAGTGTTGTGGCTGTCCCGGTGTGTACTGTGTGAGTGCTGTGGCTGTACCGGTTTGTACTGTGTGAGTGCTGTGGCTGTACCGGTTTGTACTGTGTGAGTGGTGTGGCTGTACCGGTGTGTACTGTGTGAGTGTTGTGGCAGTACCGGTTTGTACTGTGTGAGTGCTGTGGCTGTACCGGTTTGTACTGCGCGAGTGCTGTGGCTGTACCGGTTTGTACTGTGTGAGTGCTGTGGCTGTACCGGTTTGTACTGTGTGAGTGCTGTGGCTGTACCGGTGTGTACTGCGTGAGTGCTGTAGCTGTACCGGTTTGTACTGTATGAGTGCTGTGGCTGTACCGGTGTGTACTGTATGAGTGCTGTGGCTGTACCGGTTTGTACTGTATGAGTGCTGTGGCTGTACCGGTGTGTACTACGTGAGTGCTGTGGCTGTACCGGTTTGTACTGCGCGAGTGCTGTGGCTGTACCGGTGTGTACTGCGTGAGTGCTGTGGCTGTACCGGTGTGTACTGCGTGAGTGCTGTGCCTGTACCGGTTCGTACTGCGTGAGTGCTGTGGCTGTACCGGTTTGTACTACGTGAGTGCTGTGGCTGTACCGGTTTGTACTGTGTGAGTGCTGTGGCTGTACCGGTTTGTACTGTGTGAGTGCTGTGGCTGTAGCGGTTTGTACTGTGTGAGTGCTGTGGCTGTACCGGTTTGTACTGTGTGAGTGCTGTGGCTGTACCGGTTTGTACTGTGTGAGTGCTGTGGCTGTACCGGTTTGGAATGTGTGAGTGTTGTGGCTGTACCGGTTTGTACTGTGTGAGTGCTGTGGCTGTACCGGTTTGTACTGTGTGAGTGCTGTGGCTGTAGCTGTTTGTACTGTGTGAGTGCTGTGGCTGTACCGGTTTGTACTGTGTGAGTGCTGTGGCTGTACCGGTTTGTACTGTGTGAGTGCTGCGGCTGTACCGGTTTAGAATGTGTGAGTGTTGTGGCTGTACCGGTTTGTACTGCGTGAGTGCTGTGGCTGTACCGGTTTGTACTGTGTGAGTGCTGTGGCTGTACCGGTTTGTAATGTGTGAGTGTTGTGGCTGTACCGGTTTGTACTGCGTGAGTGCTGTGGCTGTACCGGTTTGTACTGCGTGAGTGCTGTGGCTGTACCGGTTTGTACTGTGTGAGTGCTGTGGCTGTACCGGTTTGTAATGTGTGAGTGCTGTGGCTGTACCGGTTTGTACTGTGTGAATGCTGTGGCTGTACCGGTTTGTAATACGTGAGTGTTGTGGCTGTACCGGTTTGTACTGCGTGAGTGCTGTGGCTGTACCGGTTTGTACTGTGTGAGTGCTGTGGCTGTACCGGTTTGTACTGTGTGAGTGCTGTGGCTGTACCGGTTTGTACTGTGTGAGTGTTGTGGCTGTACCGGTTTGTACTGTGTGAGTGTTGTGGCTGTACCGGTGTGTACTGTGTGAGTGTTGTGGCTGTACCGGTGTGTACTGTGTGAGTGCTGTGGCTGTACCGGTTTGTAATGTGTGAGTGCTGTGGCTGTACCGGTTTGTACTGTGCGAGTGCTGTGGCTGTACCGGTTTGTAATGTGAGAGTGTTGTGGCTGTACCGGTTTGTACTGCGTGAGTGCTGTGGCTGTACCGGTTTGTACTGTGTGAGTGCTGTGGCTGTACCGGTTTGTACTGTGTGAGTGTTGTGGCTGTACCGGTTTGTACTGTGTGAGTGTTGTGGCTGTACCGGTGTGTACTGTGTGAGTGTTGTGGCTGTACCGGTGTGTACTGTGTGAGTGCTGTGGCTGTACCGGTTTGTACTGTGTGAGTGCTGTGGCTGTACCGGTTTGTAATGCGCGAGTGTTGTGGCTGTACCGGTTTGTACTGCGTGAGTGCTGTGGCTGTACCGGTTTGTACTGTGTGAGTGCTGTGGCTGTACCGGTTTGTAATGTGTGAGTGCTGTGGCTGTACCGGTTTGTACTGTGTGAGTGCTGTAGCTGTACCGGTTTGTACTACGTGAGTGTTGTGGCTGTACCGGTTTGTACTGTGTGAGTGCTGTGGCTGTACCGGTTTGTACTGTGTGAGTGTTGTGGCTGTACCGGTGTGTACTGCGTGAGTGTTGTGGCTGTACCGGTTTGTACTGTGTGAGTGCTGTGGCTGTACCAGTTTGTACTGCGTGAGTGCTGTGGCTGTACCGGCGTGTACTGCGTGAGTGTTGTGGCTGTACCGGTTTGTACTGTGTGAGTGCTGTGGCTGTACCGGTTTGTACTGCGTGAGTGCTGTGGCTGTACCGGTGTGTACTGCGTGAGTGCTGTGGCTGTACCGGTTTGTACTGCGTGAGTGCTGTGGCTGTACCGGTTTGTACTGTGTGAGTGCTGTGGCTGTACCGGTTTGTACTGTGTGAGTGCTGTGGCTGTACCGGTTTGTACTGCGTGAGTGCTGTGGCTGTACCGGTGTGTACTGCGTGAGTGCTGTGGCTGTACCGGTTTGTACTGCGTGAGTGCTGTGGCTGTACCGGTGTGTACTGCCTGAGTGCTGTGGCTGTACCGGTTTGTACTGTGTGAGTGCTGTGGCTGTACCGGTTTGTACTGTGTGAGTGCTGTGGCTGTACCGGTTTGTACAGTGTGAGTGCTGTGGCTGTACCGGTTTGTACTGTGTGAGTGTTGTTGCTGTACCGGTGTGTACTGCGTGAGTGCTGTGGCTGTACCGGTTTGTACTGCGTGAGTGCTGTGGCTGTACCGGTTTGTACTGCGTGAGTGCTGTGGCTGTACCGGTTTGTACTGTGTGAGTGTTGTAGCTGTACCGGTTTGTAATGTGTGAGTGTTGTGGCTGTACCGGTTTGTACACCACCACTGTGCACTGCAGTACACCACCACTGTGCACTGCAGTACACCACCACTGTGTACTGCAGTACACCACCACTGTGTACTGCAGTACACCACCACTGTGTACTGCAGTACACCACCACTGTGTACTGCTGTACACCACCACCGTGTACTGCAGTACACCACCACCGTGTACTGCAGTACACCACCACCGTGTACTGCAGTACACCACCACCGTGTACTGCAGTAGACCACCACCGTGTACTGCAGTACACCACCACCGTGTACTGCAGTACACAACTACTGTGTACTTCAGTACACCACTACCGTGTACTGCAGTACACCACTACCGTGTACTGCTACACCACCCCTGTGTACTGCAGTACACCACCACTACCGTGTACTGGAGTACACCACCACTGTGTACTGCCACACCACCACCGTGTACTACAGTACACCACTACCGTGTACTGCAGTACACCACTACCATGTACTGCAGTACACCACCACCGTGTACTGCAGTACACCACGACTGTGTACTGCAGTACACCACCACTACCGTGTACTGGAGTACACCACCACTGTGTACTGCCACACCACCACCGTGTACTGCAGTACACCACTACCGTGTACTGCAGTACACCACCACCGTGTACTGCAGTACACCACCACCGTGTACTGCAGTACACCACCACCGTGTACTGCAGTACACCACCACCGTGTACTGCAGTACACAACTACCGTGTACTGCAGTACACCACCACTGTGTACTGCAGTACACCACCACTGTGTACTGCAGTACTCCACCACTGTGTACTGCAGTACTCCACCACTGTGTACTGCAGTACACCACCACTGTGTACTGCTACACCACCACTGTGTACTGCTACACCACCACTGTGTACTGCAGGACACCACCACTACCGTGTACTGGAGTACACCACCACTGTGTACTGCCACACCACCACCGTGTACTGCAGTACACCACTACCGTGTACTGCAGTACACCACTACCGTGTACTGCAGTACACCACTACCGTGTACTGCAGTACACCACCAGTGTACTGCTACACCACCACCGTGTACTGCTACACCACCACCGTGTACTGCAGTACACCACCAATGTGTACTGGAGTACACCACCACCGTGTACTGCAGTACACCACCACCGTGTACTGCAGTACACCACCACTACCGTGTACTGGAGTACACCACCACTGTGTACTGCCACACCACCACCGTGTACTACAGTACACCACTACCGTGTACTGCAGTACACCACTACCATGTACTGCAGTACACCACCACCGTGTACTGCAGTACACCACCACTACCGTGTACTGGAGTACACCACCACTGTGTACTGCCACACCACCACTGTGTACTGCAGTACACCACTACCGTGTACTGCAGTACACCACTACCGTGTACTGCAGTACACCACTACCGTGTACTGCAGTACACCACCACCGTGTACTGCAGTACACCACCACCGTGTACTGCAGTACACCACCACCGTGTACTGCAGTACACAACTACCGTGTACTGCAGTACACCACCACTGTGTACTGCAGTACACCACCACTGTGTACTGCAGTACTCCACCACTGTACTGCAGTACTCCACCACTGTGTACTGCAGTACACCACCACTGTGTACTGCAATACACCACCACTGTGTACTGCTACACCACCACTGTGTACTGCTACACCACCACTGTGTACTGCTACACCACCACTGTGTACTGCAGGACACCACCACTACCGTGTACTGGAGTACACCACCACTGTGTACTGCCACACCACCACCGTGTACTGCAGTACACCACTACCGTGTACTGCAGTACACCACTACCGTGTACTGCAGTACACCACTACCGTGTACTGCAGTACACCACCAGTGTACTGCTACACCACCACCGTGTACTGCTACACCACCACCGTGTACTGCAGTACACCACCAATGTGTACTGGAGTACACCACCACCGTGTACTGCAGTACACCACCACCGTGTACTGCAGTACACAACTACTGTGTACTGCAGTACACCACTACCGTGTACTGCAGTACACCACTACCGTGTACTGCAGTACACCACTACCGTGTACTGCAGTACACCACCACTGTGTACTGCTACACCACCACTGTGTACTGCTACACCACCACTGTACTGCTACACCACCAGTGTGTACTGCAGTACACCACTACTGTGTACTGCAGTACACCACCAGTGTGTACTGCAGTACACCACCACTGTGTACTGCAGTACACCACCAGTGTGTACTGCAGTACACCACCACTGTGTACTGCAGTACACCACCACTGTGTACTGCTACACTGTACTGCAGTACACCACCACTGTGCACTGCTACACCACCACTGTGCACTGCTACACCACCACTGTGTACTGCTAAACCACCACTGTGTAATGCTACACCACCACTGTGTACTGCAGTACACCACTACTATGTACTGCTACACCACCACTGTGTACTGCAGTACACCACCACTGTGTACTGCTACACCACCGGTGTGTACTGCTACACCACCACTGTGTACTGCAGTACACCACCACCGTGTACTGCAGTACACCACTAGGTACTACCGGTAACACTACAAGCTAATATCTACTACTACCACCACCAGCATACTACTGTACTGTGTGTTGGCTAGTACTGTACCAGCACAGTACAGCCGTGCAGTCCATGTGTACTGTCGTGCAGTCCATGTGTACTGTTGTGTGCTGCCCCTCCCCCGCGAGGTGGTGGTGGTGAGTGGCCCGGGGTGGTTGTGGTGGTGGTGAGGGTTGTGGTGGTGGTGGTGGTTGTGGTGGTAGTAGGGGTTGTGGTAGCGGGGGTTGTGGTGGTGGTGGTAGTGGGGGTTGTGGTGGTGGTTGTGGTGGTGGTAGTGGTGGTGGGGTGATTGTGGTAGTGAGGGTTGTAGTAGTGAGGGTTGTGGTGGTGGTGGTGGTAGTGGGGGTGATTGTGGTAGTGGTGGTAGTGGGGGTTGTTGTGGTGGTGGTGGTGAGTGGCCGGGGGTGGTTGTGGTAGTGAGGGTTGTGGTAGTAGTGAGGGTTGTGGTGGTGGTAGTGGGGGTTGTTGTGGTGGTGGTAGTGGTGGTCGTGGTGGTAGTGGTGGTGGTAGTGAGGGTTGTGGTGGTGGTAGTGGTTGTGGTGGTGGTAGTGGTTGTGGTGGTGGTAGTGGGGGTTGTGGTGGTGGTGGCCCGGGGTGGTTGTGGTAGTGAGGGTTGTGGTGGTGGTGGTGGTAGTGAGGGTTGTTGTGGTAGTGGGGGTTGTGGTGGTGGTAGTGGTGGTTGTGGTGGTGGTAGTGAGGGTTGTTGTGGTGGTGGTAGTGAGGGTTGTTGTGGTGGTTGTGGTGGTGGTAGTGAGGGTTGTTGTGGTGGTGGTTGTGGTGGTGGTAGTGGGGGTTGTGGTAGTGGTGGTGGTAGTGAGGGTTGTAGTGGGAGTTGTGGTGGTGGTGAGGGTGGTGGTAGTGGTGGTTGTGGTGGTGGTAGTGAGGGTGGGGGGTGGTTGTGAGGGTTGTGGTGGTGGTAGTGGTGGTTGTTGTGGTAGTGGTGGTTGTGGTGGTAGTGGTGGTGGTAGCGGTGGTGGTGGTGGGGGTTGTGGTGGTGGGGGTTGTGGTGGTAGTGGGGGTTGTGGTAGTGGGGGTGGTTGTGGTAGTGAGGGTTGTGGTGGTGGTAGTGGGGGTTGTGAGGGTTGTGGTGGTAGTGGGGGTTGTTGTGGTGGTGGTAGTGGGGGTTGTGGTGGTAGTCGTAGTAGTGGGGGTTGTGGTGGTAGTGATAGTGAGGGTTGTGGTGGTAGTGGTGGTGGTTGTGGTGGTGGTGGTTGTGGTGTTGGTTGTGGTAGTGAGGGTTGTGGTGGGGGTGGTTGTGGTGGTAGTGGGAGTGGTGGTAGTGGTGGTTGTGATGGTGGTAGTGAGGGTTGTGGTAGTGGTGGGGGTGGTTGTGGTGGTATTGGAGGTTGTGGTAGTGGTGGGGGTGGTTGTGGTGGTAGTGGAGGTTGTGGTGGTAGTGGTGGTTGTGGTGGTAGTGAGGGTTATGGTAGTGGTGGGGGTGGTTGTGGTGGTAGTAGGGGTGGTTGTAGTAGTGAGGGTGGTTGTGGTGGTAGTGGGAGTTGTGGTGGTGGTAGTGGTGAGGGTTGTGGTGGTAGTGGTGAGGGTTGTGGTGGTAGTGGGGGTTGTGGTGGTAGTGGGGGTGGTGGTGGTAGTGGTGAGGGTTGTGGTGGTAGTGGGGGTTGTGGTGGTGGTGGTGGTAGTGGGGGTTGTGGTGGTGGTGGTAGTGGTGAGGGTTGTGGTGGAAGTGGGGGTTGTGGTGGTGGTGGTAGTGGGGGTTGTGGTGGTGGTGGTAGTGGTGAGGGTTGTGGTGGTAGTGGTGGTAGTGGTGGTGGTAGTAGTGGTGGTAGTGGTGGTTGTGGAGGTAGTAGTTGTGGTAGTGGTGGTGGTAGTGGTGGTGGTAGTGGTTGTGGTAGTGGTGGTGGTAGTGGTGGTGGTAGTGGTGGTGGTAGTGGTGGTAGTGGTGGTGGTAGTGGGGGTGGTTGTGGTGGTGGTATTGGTGCTGGTAGTGGTAGTGGTGGTAGTGGTAGTAGTGGTGGTAGTGGTGGTGATAGTGGTGGTGGTGGTGTTGGTAGTGATAGTGGTGGTTGTTGTGGTAGTGGTGGTTGTGGTGGTGATAGTGGTGGTTGTAGTGGTGGTGAGGGTTGTTGTGGTAGTGATAGTGGTGGTTGTTGTGGTAGTGGTGGTTGTGGTGGTGGTAGTGGTGGTTGTGGTGGTGAGGGTTGTTGTGGTAGTGATAGTGGTGGTTGTTGTGGTAGTGGTGGTTGTGGTGGTGGTAGTGGTGGTTGTGGTGGTGGTGAGGGTTGTTGTGGTAGTGATAGTGGTGGTTGTTGTGGTAGTGGTGGTGGTAGTGGTGGTTGTGGTGGTGGTGAGGGTTGTTGTGGTAGTGATAGTGGTGGTTGTTGTGGTAGTGGTGGTGGTAGTGGTGGTTGTGGTGGTGGTGAGGGTTGTTGTGGTAGTGATAGTGGTGGTTGTTGTGGTAGTGGTGGTGGTAGTGGTGGTTGTGGTGGTGGTTGTTGTGGTAGTGATAGTGGTGGTTGTTGTGGTAGTGGTGGTAGTGGTGGTGGTAGTAGTGGTTGTGGTGGTGGTGAGGGTTGTTGTGGTAGTGATAGTGGTGGTTGTTGTGGTAGTGGTGGTAGTGGTGGTGGTAGTGGTGGTTGTGGTGGTGGTGAGGGTTGTTGTTGTAGTGATAGTGGTGGTTGTTGTGGTAGTGGTGGTAGTGGTGGTGGTAGTGGTGGTTGTGGTGGTGGTGAGGGTTGTTGTGGTAGTGATAGTGGTGGTTGTTGTGGTAGTGGTGGTAGTGGTGGTGGTAGTGGTGGTTGTGGTGAGGGTTGTTGTGGTAGTGATAGTGGTGGTGGTTGTGGTAGTGGTGGTTGTGGTTGTGGTGAGGGTTGTTGTGGTAGTGATAGTGGTGGTTGTTGTGGTAGTGGTGGTTGTGGTAGTGGTGGTTGTGGTGAGGGTTGTTGTGGTAGTGATAGTGGTGGTTGTTGTGGTAGTGGTGGTAGTGGTGGTAGTGATAGTGGTGGTTGTTGTGGTAGTGGTTGTTGTGGTAGTGGTGGTTGTGGTGAGGGTTGTTGTGGTAGTGATAGTGGTGGTTGTTGTGGTAGTGATGGTAGTGGTGGTTGTGGTAGTGGTGGTTGTGGTGAGGGTTGTTGTGGTAGTGATAGTGGTGGTTGTTGTGGTAGTGGTGGTAGTGATAGTGGTGGTTGTTGTGGTAGTGGTTGTTGTGGTAGTGGTGGTAGTGGTGGTTGTGGTTGTGGTGAGGGTTGTTGTGGTAGTGATAGTGGTGGTGGCGGCCTCACCCAGCAATAGGAGGCGATGCGTGGCGCGGTATTGCTGTTTCTCGCGCGCGAGCTGTCTCTCGATTTTCTTGTTGGCCTCCCTCTGCGCCTTCTCGTCCGTCCGCTGGTCTTCGGTCTTGCTGTCGAAGCAGCCCATGGCGGCAATCTCCTCCTCCTCCTCCTCCCCCGGCCTAGCCCGGCCCGCGGGGTGCGACCGTTATGAGAGGCGGCGGTGACGACGGCGGCGGAGGTGGTGGTGGCGACGGTAGCCTGAGGAGGTTGTGAGGGGGTTAGCCGCGCGGACGGTTCTGGTTGGGGGGCGGTGTGGTGGTGGTGGTGGTGGTGATGGTGGTGGTGGCGGGAAGGGGAGAGACAAACACGGCCGCGGGGAAAGAGAAAAAAAAATCCCGCGCCCGCGCGAGACTCTCCCTCACGCGACGACGATTGCGGTTTGACGGTAATTGGGTTTGTGAGGTTGGTGGTGGGGGGGTTAATTAATCGGGCTAATTGCGGTGATGTTATAATTAATTTTTTCTCTCTCTCTCGCTCTCTTGCGAGGGGGAGGCGAGAGCCGCGAGCCCCCGGCGCGCCACTTTTATATAGAGGGGGAGGGGGCCACGCCCACCGCGCAAGCTCCGCCCACTCGCAGCCAAGCCACGCCCCCATCTCACAGCCACGCCACGCCCACCGCGCAAGCTCCGCCCACTCGCAGATAAGCTCCGCCCACTCGCAGCCAAGGCCCGCTTCTCCCACCCCACCCTTCCCTTCTCCTCCACCCCTCCCCCCATCGCTTAGCAGGGGCACGTGCCACCAGCAGCAGCAGCAGCGACTGGACGCGGGGTGAGGGGGGGGGCGATTGTCAGAGGGGGCGTGGTCAGAGATGGCAGGGGGCGGGGCGATGGTGAATAAGGGCGGGGCACGAGCGCGAGGCATGCTGGGAGGAGGGTACCGAGGAGAGGGGTCGTTTTCACCCATCTCCTCCCACCCCCCTTGATTCGATTAATATTGCAACTCGATGCAATAATCGATTTCTCCCCATTCACTTTGCGACGAATATACTGCAATTGGATGCGAGAGTAACGAATCGATCGTAATCGACGTTAAGCGCACAAGTAAATTAAATTGCATCGTGGTGGGCGGGGGCTTAATCGATATGAATATTGGAATAGATTTTCTCTGTTTGATGTAATCGATTAATCGGTGGAAGAGGCGTGGTCACGGTGGAGGAAGTAGCGTCACGCGAGCAGTGACGTCAGATCCGGGCAAATTAAGCCCCGCCCTCATCAGCTGGATGGACCACGTGACATCTGACGTCAGCGTGTAGGCCCGCCCTGGTGCTATTTTTAGATTCACATCCGGGTGAGTGGCAGGTCGAGCACGTGACTCGCAAAGAGGCGGGGGCCCTCACTTGGGTTTCTTAGGGTTCAACAGATTCGATGCTACGTAGCCCAAACATCAACAACACATCAGCACCATCATCATCAACATCATCCACATCATCAACACATCACCACCATCATCATCAACATCATCAACACATCACCACCATCATCATCAACACATCACCACCATCACCCCAACATCACCCACATCATCAACACCATCACCCCAACATCAACCACACATCAGCACCATCACCCCAACATCATCCACACATCAGCACCATCACCCCAACATCATCCACACATCAGCACCATCACCCCAACATCATCCACACATCAGCACCATCACCCCAACATCAACCACACATCAGCACCATCACCCCAACATCATCCACACATCAGCACCATCACATCAACACATCAGCACCATCACCCCAACATCAACCACACATCAGCACCATCACCCCAACATCATCCACACATCAGCACCATCACATCAACACATCAGCACCATCACCCCAACATCATCCACACATCAGCACCATCACCCCAACATCATCCACACATCAGCACCATCACATCAACACATCAGCACCATCACCCCAACATCAACCGCACATCAGCACCATCACCCCAACATCATCCACACATCAGCACCATCACATCAACACATCAGCACCATCACCCCAACATCAACCACACATCAGCACCATCACCAACATCATCAACACATCAGCACCATCACCCCAACATCATCCACACATCAGCACCATCACCAACATCATCAACACATCAGCACCATCACCAACATCATCCACACATCAGCACCATCACCAACATCATGCACACATCAGCACCATCACCAACATCATCCACACATCAGCACCATCACCAACATCATCAACACATCAGCACCATCACCAACATCATCCACACATCAGCACCATCACCAACATCATCAACACATCAGCACCATCACCAACATCATCAACACATCAGCACCATCACCAACATCATCCACACATCAGCACCATCACCAACATCATGCACACATCAGCACCATCACCAACATCATGCACACATCAGCACCATCACCAACATCATCAACACATCAGCACCATCACCAACATCATCAACACATCAGCACCATCACCAACATCCACAGATCAGCACCATCACCCCAACATCATCCACACATCAGCACCATCACCCCAACATCAACACATCAGCACCATCACCCCAACATCATCAACACATCACCACCATCACCCCAACATCATCCACACATCAGCACCATCACTCCAACATCATCCACACATCAGCACCATCACCAACATCATCAACACATCAGCACCATCACCCCAACATCATCAAGACATCAGCACCATCACCAACATCATCCACACATCAGCACCATCACCAACATCATCAACACATCAGCACCATCACACCAACATCATCAACACATCAGCACCATCACACCAACATCATCCACACATCAGCACCATCACCAACATCATCAACACATCAGCACCATCACCAACATCATCAACACATCAGCACCATCACCCCAACATCATCCACACATCAGCACCATCACACCAACATCATCCACACATCAGCACCATCACCCCAACATCATCAACACATCAGCACCATCACCAACATCATCCACACATCAGCACCATCACCCCAACATCATCAAGACATCAGCACCATCACCAACATCATCCACACATCAGCACCATCACCCCAACAGCATCAACACATCAGCACCATCACCAACATCATCAACACATCAGCACCATCACCAACATCATGCACACATCAGCACCATCACCAACATCAACACATCAGCACCATCATCAACACATCAGCACCATCACCAACATCATCCACACATCAGCACCATCACCCCAACATCATCCACACATCAGCACCATCACCCCAACATCATCAACACATCAGCACCATCACCCCAACATCATCAACACATCACCACCATCACCCCAACATCATCCACACATCAGCACCATCACCCCAACATCATCCACACATCAGCACCATCACCAACATCATCAACACATCAGCACCATCACCCCAACATCATCAAGACATCAGCACCATCACCAACATCATCCACACATCAGCACCATCACCAACATCATCAACACATCAGCACCATCACACCAACATCATCAACACATCAGCACCATCACACCAACATCATCCACACATCAGCACCATCACCAACATCATCAACACATCAGCACCATCACCAACATCATCAACACATCAGCACCATCACCCCAACATCATCCACACATCAGCACCATCACACCAACATCATCCACACATCAGCACCATCACCCCAACATCATCAACACATCAGCACCATCACCAACATCATCCACACATCAGCACCATCACCCCAACATCATCAAGACATCAGCACCATCACCAACATCATCCACACATCAGCACCATCACCCCAACATCATCAACACATCACCACCATCACACCAACATCATCCACACATCACCACCATCACACCAACATCATCAACACATCACCACCATCACACCAACATCATCCACACATCAGCATCATCACACCAACATCATCCACACATCATCACCATCACACCAACATCACCCACACATCAGCACCATCACACCAACATCATCCACACATCATCACCATCACACCAACATCACCCACACATCAACACCATCACACCAACATCATCCACACATCATCACCATCACACCAACATCATCCACACATCAGCACCATCACCCCAACATCATCCACACAGCACCATCACCCCAACATCATCAACAACGTCAGCAGCATCACACCAACATCATCAACACATCAGCACCATCACCCCAACATCATCAACACATCATCACCATCACCAACATCATCCACACATCAGCACCATCACCCTAACATCATCAACACATCATCACCATCACCAACATCATCCACACATCACCACCATCACCCCAACATCATCCACACATCAGCACCATCACCCCAATCATCCACACATCACCA
Source organism: Lethenteron reissneri (assembly GCF_015708825.2). Lineage (NCBI taxonomy): Eukaryota > Metazoa > Chordata > Hyperoartia > Petromyzontiformes > Petromyzontidae > Lethenteron > Lethenteron reissneri. The sequence goes on along the minus strand of NC_083830.1, from coordinate 6,522,367 downwards.
CCATCACCTCAATCATCAACACATCAGCACCATCACAACAACATCATCCACACATCAGCACCATCACCCCAACATCATCAACCCAGCCCCACCCTCCCCACCCAGCCCCTCCCTCCCCACCCAGCCCCTCCCTGCACGACGGACGGACACAATAATCCCCTGTGGGCTGGTGTAACCAGGAGGTTCCTACCAGTAACACCGTCAATAAATCGGACACCGAACATCATCCCATCAGGGTGACCGGGTGACCACAGAGGACCCGGTTATAGCTGCTGATTGTCTCAGCGAGTTGATGATCTCAGCCCCAGGGTCACCAGCAACTTACACAGAGATCCACTTGACGTACCGGTGATTGAGACAACCAGAGCTCTTGATACTGGTAGGAACCTCCTGGTTACACCAGCCCACAGGGGATTATTGTGTCCGTCGTGTAGGGAGGAGCTGGGTGGGGAGGGAGGGGTTGGGTGGGGCTGAGTGGGGAGGGTGATGATGATGAGAGAGAGACACGCAAACTCCAAATATACAGCAGGCCAAGACCTCCTGTAGACCAGGCGAGGTAGTTAACATCTCCTAGCCACCGTGATGATGATGAGAGAGAGAGAGACACGCAAACTCTAAATATACAGCAGCAGGCGTCAGGGTCGCGATCGAACCCACGACCTCCTGTATACCAGGCGAGGTAGTTAACATCTCCTAGCCACCGTGATGATGATGAGAGAGAGAGAGACACGCAAACTCTAAATATACAGCAGCAGGCGTCAGGGTCGCGATCGAACCCACAACCTCCTGTATACCAGGCGAGGTAGTTAACATCTCCTAGCCACCGTGATGATGATGGGAGAGAGACACGCAAACTCTAAATATACAGCAGCAGGCGTCAGGGTCGCGATCGAACCCACGACCTCCTGTAGACCAGGCGAGGTAGTTAACATCTCCTAGCCACCGTGATGATGATGAGAGAGAGAGACACGCAAACTCTAAATATACAGCAGCAGGCGTCAGGGTCGCGATCGAACCCACGACCTCCTGTATACCAGGCGAGGTAGTTAACATCTCCTAGCCACCGTGATGATGATGAGAGAGAAAGAGACACGCAAACTCTAAATATACAGCAGCAGCAGGCGTCAGGGTCGCGATCGAACCCACGACCTCCTGTAGACCAGGCGAGGTAGTTAACATCTCCTAGCCACCGTGATGATGATGAGAGAGAGAGAGAGAGACGCAAACTCTAAATATACAGCAGCAGGCGTCAGGGTCGCGATCGAACCCACGACCTCCTGTAGACCAGGCGAGGTAGTTAACATCTCCTAGCCACCGTGATGATGATGAGAGAGAGAGACACGCAAACTCTAAATATACAGCAGCAGGCGTCAGGGTCGCGATCGAACCCACGACCTCCTGTAGACCAGGCGAGGTAGTTAACATCTCCTAGCCACCGTGATGATGATGAGAGGGAGAGAGACACGCAAACTCTAAATATACAGCAGCAGCAGGCGTCAGGGTCGCGATCGAACCCACGACCTCCTGTAGACCAGGCGAGGTAGTTAACATCTCCTAGCCACCGTGATGATGATGAGAGAGAGAGAGACACGCAAACTCTAAATATACAGCAGCAGGCGTCAGGGTCGCGATCGAACCCACGACCTCCTGTAGACCAGGCGAGGTAGTTAACATCTCCTAGCCACCGTGATGATGATGAGAGAGAGAGACACGCAAACTCTAAATATACAGCAGCAGGCGTCAGGGTCGCGATCGAACCCACGACCTCCTGTAGACCAGGCGAGGTAGTTAACATCTCCTAGCCACCGTGATGATGATGAGAGAGAGAGAGACACGCAAACTCTAAATATACAGCAGCAGGCGTCAGGGTCGCGATCGAACCCACGACCTCCTGTAGACCAGGCGAGGTAGTTAACATCTCCTAGCCACCGTGATGATGATGAGAGAGAGAGAGACACGCAAACTCTAAATATACAGCAGCAGCAGGCGTCAGGGTCGCGATCGAACCCACGACCTCCTGTAGACCAGGCGAGGTAGTTAACATCTCCTAGCCACCGTGATGATGATGAGAGAGAGAGAGACACGCAAACTCTAAATATACAGCAGCAGGCGTCAGGGTCGCGATCGAACCCACGACCTCCTGTAGACCAGGCGAGGTAGTTAACATCTCCTAGCCACCGTGATGATGATGAGAGAGAGAGAGAGACACGCAAACTCTAAATATACAGCAGCAGGCGTCAGGGTCGCGATCGAACCCACGACCTCCTGTAGACCAGGCGAGGTAGTTAACATCTTCTAGCCACCGTGATGATGATGAGAGAGAGAGAGAGACACGCAAACCCTAAATATACAGCAGCAGGCGTCAGGGTCGCGATCGAACCCACGACCTCATGTAGACCAGGCGAGGTAGTTAATATCTCCTAGCCACCGTGATGATGATGAGAGAGAGACACGCAAACTCTAAATATACAGAAGCAGGCGTCAGGGTCGCGATCGAACCCACGACCTCCTGTAGACCAGGCGAGGTAGTTAACATCTCCTAGCCACCGTGATGATAATGAGAGAGAGACACGCAAACTCTAAATATACAGAAGCAGGCGTCAGGGTCGCGATCGAACCCACGACCTCCTGTAGACCAGGCGAGGTAGTTAACATCTCCTAGCCACCGTCAAGATGATGGTGATGAGAGAGAGAGACACGCAAACTCTAAATATACAGCAGCAGGCGTCAGGGTCGCGATCGAACCCACGACCTCCTGTAGACCAGGCGAGGTAGTTAACATCTCCTAGCCACCGTGGCGCGCCAGGTTGAGATTAAAACGTTGTTCTTAAGAGTTGATGGTCACCAACGACTCCTCCTCTTCTTCTACTTCCACGCGTTTGGCCCCACTCACGTGGGGGTGTCCGATGTCCTTGCCAACCTTCTCCACGCTGCCCTGTCCTGCACCATCTCTCTTTCCACTTCTTTTGGCCACCACGGTCCGATCGCACCGCATCGCCCCCCCCCCCACCTCTTCTGCCTTCCTCTTGATCTCTTCCCTTCCAACTGGAATCGCTTGCCACATTCTGACCCACGTACTTTTCCTGCTGTCTCTCCGCATGATCGAACCACACCAGAGCCTTTTCTCTCTCGTTCGCTCATCTTCTCTCTGTGATTTCTACCACATTGAGTCTTCCTCCCACTTCTTCATTTTTAAATCCTTTATTAAATCCTTTATATTAAGTTCGCTTGCTTGCGTGCGTGCGTGCTTGCTTGCTTGCGTGCTTGCTTGCTTGCTTACGACCGTGCAAATCTTTCGGTCGTTTTTGAACCCACTTCCAGTGACCCAATCGAGCTGACATTTTCCACACAGACTCGTTGTGCCAGACAATTAATGTTCGTGAAAAAAAAATCCCCAAATTTTACACTTTTTAGGCAAAAAAAAATGATTTTACATATATTCAAATAGAACTCATTCATGGCTTTGGCTGAACGTCAGAGTGTAAGAGCCCAGAGCGTAACCCCTCCACAGGCCGTGGCGGAGTAGCGCAGTTGGTAGCGCCCTCGCTTCCCATGCCAAAGGTCGCGGGATCGATCCCCGCGTCCTCCACAGGCGAATATATTTTTAAATCCTTTATATTAAGTTCGCTTGCTTGCTTAGGACCGCGCAAATCTTTCGCTCGTTTTTAACCCACTTCCCGTGATCCAATCAAGCTGACATTTTCCACACAGACTCGTTGGGCGTGACAATTAATTGTCATGAATTTTTTTTTTCCAAAATTTCACACTGTTTAGGGATTTTTTGTTAAAATATTTAATTACCAATTACTTAATGCTGGCAGAGAATCATCTGACCCATAGGTGGCAGCAATCTCAAGCCAGAGGACGAGAGGACTCTAGCCGCCACGCATATAAAGGATTTATAGTGAAAAACTTTGTTTTTACGGGTTATACTTATACTTATTATATTAAGTTCGCTTGCTTGCTTGCTTGCGTGCTTGCTTGCTTGCGTGCTTGCTTGCTTGCGTGCTTGCTTGCTTGCGTGCTTGCTTGCTTGCTTACGACCGTGCAAAGCTTTCGGTCGTTTTTTAACCCACTTCCCGTGATCCAATCGAGCTGACATTTTCCACACAGACTCGTTGTGCGTGACAAATAATTTTCGTGAAAAAAAAAATTCAAAAATTTAACATTGTTTAGGGAAAACAAATTAAATATTTAATTACCAATTGCTTAATGGTGGCAGACAATCATCTGACCCATAGGTGGCAGCCATCTCAAGCCAGAGGACGAGAAGACTCTAGCTGCCACGCATATAAAGGATTTATAGTGAAAAACTTTGTTTTTACGGGTTTACTTGTTAAATCCTTTATATTAAGTTCGCTTGCTTGCTTGCTTGCATGCTTGCCTGCTTGCTTGCTTACGACCGTGCAAATCTTTCGGTCGTTTTTTAACCCACTTCCCGTGATCCAATCGAGCTGACATTTTCCACACAGACTCGTTGTGCGTGACAATTAATTTTCGTGAAAATTTTTTTCCTAAATTTTACACTGTTTAGGGAAAATTTTTAAATATTTAATTACCAATTGCTTAATGCTGGCAGACAATCATCTGACCCATAGGTGGCAGCCATCTCAAGCCAGAGGACGAGAGGACTCTAGCCGCCACGCATATAAAGGATTTAGAGTGAAAAACTTTGTTTTTACGGGTTATACTTATACTTATTATATTTAGTTCGCTTGCTTGCTTGCTTGCGTGCTTGCTTGCTTGCGCGCTTGCTTGCTTGCGTGCTTGCTTGCTTGCTTACGACCGTGCAAAGCTTTCGGTCGTTTTTTAACCCACTTCCCGTGATCCAATCGAGCTGACATTTTCCACACAGACTCGTTGTGCTAGACAATTAATGTTCGTGAGAAAAAAATTCCCAAAATTTTACACTTTTTAGGCAAAAAAAAAATATTTTACATATATTCAAATAGAACTCATTCATGGCTTTGGCTGAACGTCACAGTGTACGAGCCCAGAGCGTAACCCCTCCACAGGCCGTGGCGGAGTAGCGCAGTTGGTAGCGCCCTCGCTTCCCATGCCAAAGGTTGCGGGATCGATCTCCGCGTCCTCCACAGGCGAATATATTTTTAAATCCTTTATATTAAGTTCGCTTGCTTGCTTAGGACTGTGCAAATCTTTCGCTCGTTTTTTAACCCACTTCCCGTGATCCAATCGAGCTGACATTTTCCACACAGACTCGTTGTGTGTGACAAATAATTTTCGTGAAAAAAAAATTCAAAAATTTTACATTGTTTAGGGAAAACAAATTAAATATTTCATTACCAATTGCTTAATGGTGGCAGACAATCATCTGACCCATAGGTGGCAGCCATCTCAAGCCAGAGGACGAGAAGACTCTAGCTGCCATGCATATAAAGGATTTATAGTGAAAAACTTTGTTTTTACGGGTTTACTTGTTAAATCCTTTATATTAAGTTCGCTTGCTTGCTTGCATGCTTGCCTGCTTGCTTGCTTGCTTACGACCGTGCAAATCTTTCGGTCGTTTTTTAACCCACTTCCCGTGATCCAATCGAGCTGACATTTTCCACACAGACTCGTTGTGCGTGACAATTAATTTTCGTGAAATTTTTTTTCCTAAATTTTACACTGTTTAGGGAAAATTTTTAAATATTTAATTACCAATTGCTTAATGCTGGCAGACAATCATCTGACCCATAGGTGGCAGCCATCTCAAGCCAGAGGACGAGAGTGTTGGGGCCGCTGGTCCCCGGAGTCCCTCCCTGCTCCGTGCCTATGGCAGGGGCTCCGCCGTGCGCCGACCCCTCGCTGCTCTGCGAGCAGCTGCTGCCGTCGCTGGGCTCATCGCCCGACGGCTCCCCTCCCTGGTCCGTCCCTCCGCGAGCTCGTGTGAGAGGCATAGCTCGCCGCACGCCCTCGTTCACCTGCAGACGCTGCGTTGTCTCTCCACGGATCACGCGCTATTAAACGGGGGTCGGGGCGAACGACGCTGCCCTCACACTGCGCGAGTCCCGGCGGCGACAGACGGATCGGGGACCTGCGGACGCACCGACCCCTTCACCCACACTACGAGCGCACACACCTGTACACACGCGACACCCACTCGTGCGCCGCTCTACGCAGCGCTCACTCACGTGGTGAACCACAGTGTACACACGCGCACCCACACGCTCACACTGCACGACAATATCACGCGAGACCACGCTTCGCTATTAATGATTTATTATCTGATACCTGGTAATTTAATGTTAAATCAGTGAGTCGACGAGGCTGGCCTACGCTGATACCTTTATACCTATTCCCGATTTATCTGCTATGATTCTAATTCACCTACTTACTTCCTGCTGGATGCCCACGGCGGTTCGTTGATCCCGTGCTCGCAGCGTACCTCGATGCGTCTCACGGACGATCGGGTCGCTGGACTGGAGAGCGTCCTGTCGCCTGGCGCTGGAGAGAAGAGAGCGATTTCCCCTCTGCGCTCCTCTATTTATCCTCCCTACCTCAAAGGGGATGCTGCGCTGAACCATGGGCTCGTGCACCCCAAGCCCGCGCACGGCGGTTCCCGGGCGCTGTTGATATGCTAATCAGTGAGCGACGTTGGCGGCGTACATCCTAATTACTCCCTTACCCTTCCTAACAATGGGGCCTACGCGCTCAAGCGCAATTATCCCAACCCTCCATGACTATGCGCAACAGCCCCTGTGACCCCGCTATTCATGCTGTCCCGTGCCTCCCCTGCTTGCCCCGTCGACCCGTGGGAGTGTGTGTGGGGGGAAATGCGCCTCAACCGCGGTGGCCGAATGCCCCACGCCGCGACCATACCATATTAAGGCCGGCCGCAGCGCCGCGGTGCCACGTAGCACGGGGGAGGTCATCCAATTCCCTGATCGCCGGAAACCGTGAGAATTAATCCCGATAAGGGTCTCTCGGATAAAAACCGGTCGGCCAGGCGACCTCCCCTCGGAGCTCTATGGGGGGGGGAAATGAGTGCGGGTGTGTTCATGTGAGGTGAGGTGAGGGGGACGCGGGGTCGGCTCCGTTGCTTGGTGGTGGCGAGGTCGGGGATTTGGTGCCTGCCGAACGGCTTCGTGGCGGCGGCATCACAAGAGGACTCTAGCCGCCATGCATATAAAGGATTTAGAGTGAAAAACTTTGTTTTTACGGGTTAATTTTTCACCGTCCTGCCCTTCCTTGTTAAGCCCAACATCCACCGCAACATCCTCATCTCTGTGACTGCCATAATCTGATCCTCCCTCTTTCTTGTGCCCCAGCACTCGGCCCCATACAGCAGCGCCGGCCTCACCAACGTATCTATATATATAAAATCGTTCATGTCTGTCTGTCTGTGTGTGTGTGTGTGTGGACTTTGGCCCATACGCACTTTCATTGGACGGCGGTTGTCCCTGGCAACGGCTAGCCACGTCTTCGCCGCTTTCATTGGACCTGGCAACGGCTAGCCACGCCTTCGCCAAGGGCTGCAGTTTCATTGGACGGCGGTTGCCCCTGCCAACGGCTAGCCACGCCTTCGCCACTTTCATAAGCTCCGTATTTAATTAAATAATAGCCATTACACAGTATTGTTGGAGCGCTAGGGGGGGGGAAGGAACGCCACCCGTACCCTGCCTTTTCCAAGCCGACAATTTTAGGCGAGGCCGCAGGCTTTGCACGCTACTAGGCCTCGACACCCATCACGCCACTCTGAGGTAAATTCATCAAAGTTTTTCCTACTCTTCACTACACCCCCACCACAATGTGTGCTATTAATATTACTTTTAAACCCAACGCGCCAACAATCGATTACTTTAATGTTCACTGTACAAATACGCATTAAGCTGGGTGAGCGTACTGCCAGTCTATCATGTACACTGTAGCCTGCTTATTAAGCTCGGTGAGCGTACTGCCACTCTATCATGTACACTCTAGCCTGCTTATGAAGCTGAGTGCGTGTACTGGCAGTCTATAATGTGGACTCTTGCCTGGTTATTATAATCGATTCTTTATATGTTCTTTGTACAAACAGTCATTAAGCTGCTTGCGCGACCCCAGTTCGATTCCAACTCACGCCCACCACCGCTGACGATTATTTGAAACGGACCTGGCCCTCCCCTAGGTCCACTCAGCCTCAAAAGCGTAACTGCTGTCGTATGTGAACATCGTCACTGGGGAGACAAAGGCGGCGGGGCATCGTGGATCCAAGTCCCGGGCGAAGCCGGGTCATGTGTATGTGTGTTTGTGTTTATGTGTATGTCTGTGTGTCTCTATGTATGTGTGTATGTATGTGTATGTATGTGTTTGTGTGTATGTGTGTGTGTATGTATGTGGGTTTTTTTTATGTCTTTATGTGTATGTCTGCGTGTCTCTATGTATGTGTGTATGTACGTGTGTGCATGTGTTTGTGTGTATGTATGTGTGTGTCTATGTATGTGTGTGTATGTGTTTCTGTGTATGTATGTGTGTGTATGTATGTGTGTTACGTGTCTGTCTGTGTGTCTGCATGTATGTGTGTGTGTATTGTGTATGTGTTTGTGTGCATGTATGTGTGTGTTTGTGTGTATGTGTATGTCTGTGTGTTTGTATGTGTGTGTATGTGTGTATATGTGTTTGTGTGTATGTGTGTGTATGTATGTGTGTGTATGTGTTTGTATGTGTTTGTGTGTTTACGCTCGCATTACACAAATGTGTTGCTGGTCTAAGGCGTTCCTCGCACAGCATTGCCGCTTTATTATTTCAGTCGTTTACTGCCTTACGCACCCTGAAAGTCGTGTGTGTCTGCAGCAAGCGCGTGTATGTGTACCTATGGACGCGCGCGCGTGTGTTGTGTAGGGGGAACGGTAGTGTAGTGCTTAGCGTGCTGTCTGTGTCTGTGTGTGTGTCTGTGTGTGTGTCTGTGTGTGTGCGTGTGTGGTGTGTGGGGAGCGGTAGTGTAGTGCTTAGCGTGCTGTCTGTGTGTCTGTGTGTGTGTGTGTCTGTCTGTGTCTGTCTGTGTGTGTCTGCGTGTGTCTGTGTGTGTGTCTGTGCGTGTGTGGTGTGTGAGGAGCGGTGGGTGTAGTGCTTAACGCTACGCTGCGCTACCAACCCGGCCAACCGAGTTCGATTCCCGCTCACGGCCACCACCGGTGACGATTATTTGAACCTCCCCTAGGTCGACTCAGCCTCAAACGAGTAACTGGTGTGGCGTATTAACATCGGCACTTGGGAGACAAAGGCGGCCGGGCGTGGTGGATCCAAGTCCCGGGCGAAGCCGGGTAGTACAGCTAGTTGTACTATACACTACACTATACACTACACTACTATACACTACACTACTATACACTACACTACTATACACTACACTATACACTACACTATACACTACACTACTATACACTACACTATACTCTACTATACACTACTATACACTATACACTACACTATACACTACTATACACTACACGATACACTATACTATACACTACTATACACTACACTACTATACACTACACTATACACTACACTATACACTACACTACTATACACTACACTATACTCTACTATACACTACTATACACTATACACTACACTACACACTACTATACACTACACGATACACTATACTATACACTACTATACACTACTATACACTACACGATACACTACACTATACACTACTATACACTACACTATACACTACACTATACACTACTATACACTACACTATACACTACTGTACACTACACTATACACTACACTATGTACTACACTACACACTACTATACACTACACTACACACTACTATACACTACACTATACACTACTATACACTACACTATATACTACACTATGCACTACACTACACACTACTATACACTACACTACACACTACTATACACTACACTATACACTACTATACACTACACTATACACTACTATACACTACACTATACACTACTATACACTACACTATACACTATTAGTATTTCCCTTCTACGTGATGACTTTACCGAACGAACCAAGAAGATGAATCCCTGCAGTCACGAAAGCTTTCAATCGAAATCTGTCTGTTGTTGTTGTATCTTCAAATCTTGTAACTCAATTTTAACCCACTTCCCAATGTGGTATCGACTGAAAACTTGATATACTTATGTCATACTGATGACAGAACTATATTCTATCATAAAAAAAATGTTAAACATTATTTTTTACATATTATGTTTCGGCTTGGGTCTAATTGTCCACGCTCAACTGACGTTGCCTGTAATTGGCCACGGTCCCCTTACGTTATGGCAAGCTTCGGGGCCACTTCCTGGAGTCGTGGAGTTCTTCCATTACTAGTACGATACATTTCATGAAAGCGTGCTTTAAAAAAAAATGTTATATTACTTATTTATTTTTAAATATTACTTATTTTCTTCGGGCCACGCAAAGTTTGGTCGGACGCTCACAATCCGTTTCCTTTTCCAGCCGAGACAGGGCGGACGGGGAACGGTGCTGCCCCCTGGTGCCGATGAGAAGTTGTCCGTGGCGTGGAACGAATTCCGATGTCCCGAGCACCAGTGACATCGACTTCCGAACGTACGCACTTACGAACGAGATGTTTCATTTTCTTGGTTCTTTCGGTAAAGTCGTCACGTAGAAGGGAAATGATAAAATAATAAAAATAAAACATGATAAAATAATACTCACGACGTTTCGGCCACAACGCAAGCAGCCGTCCTCAGGTGAAGAACAGGTCTGTCGGGAAGACAGCGTCTGAAGTTATTATGTTTTATTTTTATTTTTTTTATTATTTCCCTTCTACGTGACTTTACCGAAAGAACCAAGAAGATGAGTTGCGAACCAAATCGCGGAACTCTTCACCAAAACAGAAACCTTTTGCATGTTCGCCACCAGTACCCTGTGTGGTTAACGCAAAGACGATTGCTTGAAAAAGGTTTCTGTTTGGTGTTTTAACATCTTAACACAACTGTTATATTGCCAGAAAGGGTAAAATCTGTTATTGTATTTTTATAGTGGTAAGAAAGGTCCCATTATATTTTAATGAATCGGAATTAGAATCTGTAATTAAACTGGAGGAATCCGATGAGCTATGAGGCTATTTTCACAGATGTCCGTTGAATTACCGAGGACGCTACACTTTCAAGGGGGTCCTGCGTTGTGTGTGTGTTGTATTGAGAGTGGTCATGAATGTGGGACGTAAGTGTGGGTCTGGGCGAGGCAAATCAGGTTAGTTTACACAACAAAGGCTCATTCCTAACAGCGTGCTTCAGCCGCACCGAACCTCACAAAAATAATATCCAGGGCCTACCTTGTCTCCTCCCACCCTCAACCAGTATATATACAAGGACTGTTTTCTTGGAATCTCTCTCACTTGATACAGCTATCGTGCCGTGACGGTTCCACCTGAAGACGGAAGCTTGTGTTGCCTCCGAAACGTCGTGATTTTTATTTTATTTTAATTTTTCTTTTATTAATTAAAATTTTTTACCTACGTGACTTTACCGAAAAAACCTAAGAATATGAATCCTTGCAGTCACGAAAGCTTCAAATCTAGAACAGGTTAGCGGTATTCATTACGTGATTGGAAACGAGTTCGTTTAGAACTTCGCTGTTCGCGTTTAGTTTGGTGTGCCCTTTCCCCCGCACCTCCGATCAGTACGGTTTGGTACGTACGGTGCGAAAGAAGTTCAACGGACTACCACGTGAAACCGAGGGGGGAACGCTCAATCCCCGTAACAGCAAGCACGGAGAGCAGCGGTCCCCGTAGCCAGCTGACACATTTGATCTCGGTACAGATCATAGCGGCGACACTTCCACACACGGTGTTTCCCAAACACAAACACACGCCACAGCGCAGCGACCCTGGCGGCGTTACCTCCTGCGGCAAAGAAGGCGAAAGTAGCGACGCCGTTGTTTATTTACATCACGGCGAGTGCGTGCATCACGTGTGTGTGCGTGCATCAGCGTCAGCATGCAAGGTCGCAGACAGTGGCATGATACGTAGCATCGTTGACACCAATTATAATCAAAATGAATACGTAAAAGTTTTTGTTTAGTAACATCATTGAGCTGGTAGGAACGTTGGGTTGCTCGGTCAATGGCCAGGGTCAACGGCGGCGTGGTGTATTCCGCAAATATGCCCGACTGTGAGGGCGGGCACAAGCCGGTGTGAGTAGGTTAAACGTTGAGTTTTATACGGGCACCACGGGGTGACCAGCCCCTCCCCACTCCTCCCACCACCCTCCCCACCCAGCCCCTCCCCACCCTCCCCACCCAGCCCCTCCCCTCCCACCACCCTCCCCACCCCCTCCCCACCCCCTCCCCTCCCACCACCCACCCCACCCCCTCCCCTGCCACCACCCTCCCCACCCAGCCCCTCTCCACCCAGCCCCTCCCCACCCTCCCCACCAAGCCCCTCCCCACCCTCCCCACCCTCCCCTCCCCACCCAACCCCTCCCTCCTCACCCAGCCCCTCCCTACCCTCCCCACCCACCCAGCCCCTCCCCACCCTCCCCTCCCCACCCAGCCCCTCCCTCCACGACGGACGGACGGACACAATAATCCCCTGTGGGCTGGTGTAACCAGGAGGTTCCAACCAGTAAAAGTTTTTGTTTAGCAACATAATTTTGTTCTATTTGTGTTTCTCCCTTGTGACGGCGGGACTTTGCATTATGAACGTTGAGACGTATAAGGGGCACGGGGTGACCAATAATGTCTCTGAATTGGTCTGTAGCAAGGTAGGGCGCTGATCAGGGGTTGACAGCTATGAAGACATCAGTCTGTGTGAGGGGGCTCTCACAAATCATTTAAAAACAATTGGGGGTTTGACAGCAGCACGATGATGACGATGGGGGGGGGGGGTGTCACGTGTTGTGTTTTGTGTCGGGGCCCCACTAAAGGCCACCAGGGGTCGCCAGTGACCCGCGAGCCTTGTAGTGAAGAACGCGGTGGGGGGGGGGGGGGTTACACTCCTAAAGTGTGTTACGAAGCTTGCACCGGTCTGGTGGGCACGGGCCGCCAGAGGGCGCTAACCGCTCACCGATGCGACAGTTCAGACAGGAGCGCAGCCAAGGGTTGCCCACATCATCAGCACCACCAGCAGCAACAGCAGCCGTGCTCGATCCACTGCTGGATGAAGGCCTCCCTCCTCCACAGCCGCTGGCGGCCCAGCACCTCTCGCGGGCCTGGGACGCAACAATTCGCCCAGAGGATCGAGACGTCGGTGAGATGTTAACTACCTCGCCAGGTATACAGGAGGTCGTGGGTTCGATCCCGACCCTGACGCCTGCTGCTGCTGTATATTTGAAGTTTGCGTGTCTCTCTCTCCCCGTGGTGGTCGCGTGGATGTCTCTGGGTCCTCCTCCGGTGTTTTGTTTTATTTCCCCTCCACATTCACTCACTCCTGCTGTAAATGTCCACACGGCGATGATGGTGATGATGATGGTGATGATGGTGATGATGATGGTGGTGATGGTGATGATGGTGATGATGGTGGTGGTGGTGGTGATGATGATGATGGTGATGATGATGATGGTGGTGATGGTGGTGGTGGTGGTGATGATGATGGTGATGATGATGATGGTGGTGATGATGATGGTGATGATGATGGTGATGATGATGGTGGTGATGGTGATGATGGTGATGATGATGGTGATGATGATGGTGATGATGATGGTGATGATGGTGATGATGATGATGATGGTGATGATGGTGATGATGGTGATGATGATGTGATGATGATGGTGATGATGGTGATGATGGTGATGATGGTGATGATGATGGTGATGATGATGATGGTGATGATGATGGTGATGACGATGGTGATGACGACGATGATGATGGTGATGACGATGATGATGATGGCGATGGCGACGATGATGATGATGGTGATGATGATGGTGATGATAGTGATGATGAAATGCTTCCTTGAGATGTCATTTGTGATGTCGCACAGCTCAGTCGGCCCCGACCTGGTAAATAAACATTTGTTGAGTTTAATAGTTTTAAAAAACCCGGCTTTAATCACGACCATTGGGCGGGGGCGAGGGGTCCCAATTTAATGATCTGGCTGCTATAAACGTCACACGTGTAAGCGATCATTTGTGATATCGCCCGGTCGCTTCTGCAATCAGAGCTACAAAGGCTCAGCGGGGCCTTACCTGGTAAAGTAACAAAACAAACAGACTCCTTAGTTCTTTCAGTAAAGTCACGTGGGTATAAAATAAAATGAATCACGACGTTTCGGGCGCAACACAAGCGTCCATCATCAGGTGGGAAAGCGATGATGACGGACGCTGGTGTTGCGCCCGAAACGTCGTGGTTGATTTCATTTTCTACCCACGTGACTTTACCGAAAGAACCAAAGAGTATGGATTCCCGCAGTCGCGAAAGCTTCAAATCATAGCGAAACAAAGTTGTTCAATATCTCCCTGTCGTCACATCCGTTCCATTCCTTGGCTTGCCGGGTGCGTGCCAGAGGTCGCAACCGGGTACCCGATACCCGTACCCTACCCGATACCCGTTTGCGACCCTGGTGCGGCCGGGTACGGGTACGGGTAGGCCGTGAGTCACTGATGAGGCACCGTTTGTCACTCATTTCGGGTAGGGTACGGGTAGGGAACGGGTACCCGTACCCGGCCAGGTACGGGTACCCATTTGCGACCCTGGTGCGGCCGGGTACGGTAAGGAATCAAAACCCGTTTGCGACCTCTGGTGCGTGCCCACCACGCGTCTTCCCTGAGCCAGGGGAAGGGACAGACCCAGGGACCACCATGGGTTGACTGACTGGGAAGACGAGCAAATACACCACCTGTGCTTGCCACTGTGCCAACTTGATACAGCAAATCTAGCTGTGACGGTCCCACCTGATGACGGATACTTGTGTTGCCTCTGAAACGTCGTGATTTATTATTTTATTTTGTTTCTATTTACGTTATTTTTTACCTACGTGACCTAAGAGTATGAATCCTTTGGCTGCCGGCGCGTTGCAAGTGTCGACCCATCGGGCCCCCAATCCACCTCCTCTCTCGCAGCTTCACTTGCCGCATGCTGCAAGCCGACGGGCAGCTGGCATTGATGATGTGACTAGGCAAGACCCCCCCCCCCCCCTCGTCCGATCTGGACCAACCCGATGACGTCATTGCCCGCTCCACTCCCATCGGTTCACCACCTGCGTGGAGCAAGCTCCCGAGGTTGGCAAGTTGTTGTTTTTCCACTGCAGGAGCCGAGCCGTGCCCGTGCCGCTGACATCACACGCAAGTAATTGAGTCGAGACGCTGCGTAGGTCGAGACCTTGCGTAGGTCGAGACGTTGCGTAGGTCGAGACGTTGCGTAGGTCGAGACCTTGCGTAGGTCGAGACCTTGCGTAGATTGAGGCATTGCGTAGGTCGAAACGTTGCGTAGGTCGAGACCTTGCGTAGGTCGAGACGTTGCGTAGGTCGAGACGTTGCGTAGGTCGAGACCTTGCGTAGGTCGAGACCTTGCGTAGATTGAGGCATTGCGTAGGTCGAAACGTTGCGTAGGTCGAAACGTTGCCTAGGCCGAGACGTTGCGTAGATGAGCGCGGTTGGTTACATACGGTACGAAAGAAGTTCAACATACACACATGCATACACACACAGATGGCGTAGTGACGGAGTTTCCTCACGGCGCCCTGGCTGACGTCATACGCAATGCACGTCACGAGGAGACAATGTGCACCGACCCATGATGCAACTTGCGCCTGACAAAAAAAAATCGAATCAAGACGCCAGACTCGGTCGCGGTGCAAGGCCAGCCATAGCACGGTTGCGTTCCGGCTCAGCTTGGCAAACAGCCAGTGGAAAACCACCCGTGCCGTGCGGGGCGGGGGGCTGACGCGGTTCAGATGTGCCACAGGCTCACCTGGCCCCACCTGCACCATCCTAGAATACGCGGGAGACAAAATCCACTGAGGCCACAGTCACCCCAACACTCACACACGTCACCGCAGAGCTTGTGCCAGGCTAGGTGCACTTTGAATCCACGTGAAGCGTGGAGGCCGCTTGCTGCTGGCAGGAATTCACGGGACGGTCCCAGGTGTCACGAGTTGACGGGACTGAGATGACCGGCAAATGCACCGCTTCGTGCACCCCACCGTGCCCACTCATTGCGTTTTAGGCGCCCAGCACTCCGCTCGTTGTTGTGAGCGTCGCTCCTCCCCCCTCCGTTGTTGCTGGAGAGCGACTGCCTCCAACTGCCCAGTAGCGTCCTTCACGAGCCTCCTCCACAGAAGCCGATCTTGACACCGCTGGTACCAGTCATCGGCAAGTCCACTCAGCTCCACGACCTCCTGTACCACATCACTCCATGTCTTCTCTAGCCCGTGTGACCCACTCACCCACTCACCCACCCACTCACCCACCCACCCACTCACTCACCCATCACTCCATCTCTTCTCTAGCCCGAGTCACCCACTCACCCACCCACTCACCCACCCACTCACCCACCCACCCACTCACCCATCACTCCATCTTTTCTCTAGCCCGTGTGACCCACTCACCCACTCACCCACCCACTCACCCACCCACCCACTCACCCATCACTCCATCTCTTCTCTAGCCCGAGTCACCCACTCACCCACCCACTCACCCACCCACCCACTCACCCATCACTCCATCTTTTCTCTAGCCCGTGTCACCCACTCACCCACTCACCCACCCACTCACCCACCCACCCACTCACCCATCACTCCATCTCTTCTCTAGCCCGAGTCACCCACTCACCCACCCACTCACCCACCCACTCACCCACCCACCCACTCACCCATCACTCCATTTTTTCTCTAGCCCGTGTGACCCACTCACCCACTCACCCACCCACTCACCCACCCACCCACTCACCCATCACTCCATCTCTTCTCTAGGCCGTATCACCCACTCACCCACTTACCCACCCACTCACCCATCACTCCATCTCTTCTCTAGCCCGTGTCACCCACTCACCCACTCACTCACCCACCCACTCACCCATCACTCCATCTCTTCTCTAGCCCGTGTCACCCACTCACCCACTCACCCACCCACTCACCCATCACTCCATCTCTTCTCTAGCCTGTGTCACCCACTCACCCACCTACTCACCCACCCACTCACCCATCACTCCATCTCTTCTCTAGCCCGTGTCACCCACTCACCCATCACTCCATCTCTTCTCTAGCCCGTGTCACCCACTCACCCACGCCCTCACCCATCACTCCATCTCTTCTCTAGCCCGTGTCACCCACTCACCCACTCACCCACCCACTCACCCACCCACTCACCCATCACTCCATCTCTTCTCCAGTCCGTGCCACGCCCGCTGAGCACCCCTCTATCGGACCTATCGAAAGCTGCGTGGGCATGCTGTGGCTTGAGATGCGGGACTACGTGACCCAGCCAACGCAGCCTCGCCTGCCCGGAGGAGCTTGCCGATGGGACCGTGTCCAACATCCTTCAATGCATAATAATAGGTTTTTACCCTTTAAACTGGTACTAAACTGACATCTTTATACAAGGCATCATGTTTGCAATAACCACAACACAAGTAGTCACAAGTAAACCCGTAAAAAAAAGTTTTTCACTATAAATCCTTTATATGTGTAAAGTAGTCACTTGGCGGGAGACGACTTTGACGGGTAGCACACCTTTTTATTAACACCAAACTGTTACACGGGTGGCAACTGCCACATAACCCACGAGGTTCCCCTGAGCTATACCCACACGGGCTCTCACGCCCCGTAGCTTCTTGGAACACACCCGGCTGGGTTATTAGTCTCGACTCTGGGCCCACAAGCTGGTTCCACACGGACACCAGGCCCCGGGTCCCACAGCCTCGCCTCTGAGCCGCACAGGGTCCCGGCCCTTACAAGGACAGCGGGCCTAGGGGTCTCAGGGCCCTATCTCTTCAACTCCGTCTTCGATCTTCAGCTGGTAATAACTCCCCGAGTGCTCTCGCGCGTCCCCCTTTATAGTCCTCCATGCGGACGTCGCTGAGAGCACCCACCCAAGTTGACCAATCACCCAGCGCTCTCTCTACGATCCTCTTTCCCATATCGTGTCTGCGTGCACAAGCACGCACCCAGCGCCGCCCCGTGATCCATCACTGTCAGTGTGCGTCAACACGCCCCACACTCGATGTAGCCACGCCCGGCGCGGGCACACCCACGCCCCCACCTTGTCGGCGCGCACCGCCACTACATATGCGTGGCGGCTAGAGTCTTCTCGTCCTCTGGCTTGAGATGGCTGCCACCTATGGGTCAGATGATTGTCTGCCACCATTAAGCAATTGGTAATTAAATATTTAATTGGTTTTCCCTAAACAGTGTAAAATTTTGGAATTTTATTTTCACGAAATTTATTTGTCACACACAACGAGTCTGTGTGGAAAATGTCAGCTCGATTGGATCACGGCAAGTGGGTTAAAAAACGAGCGAAAGATTTGCACGGTCCTAAGCAAGCAAGCGAACTTAATATAAAAGATTTAAAAAATTAACCCGTAAAAACAAAGTTTTTCACTATAAATCCTTTATATGCGTGGCGGCTGGAGTCCTCTCGTCCTCTGGCTTGAGATGGCTGCCACCTATGGGTCAGATGATTGCCTGCCACCATTAAGCAATTGGTAATTAAATATAAAAAAAATTCCTAAAAAGTTTAAAATTTTGGGGAAAAAAATTCACGAAAATTAATTGTCACGCACAACGAGTCTGTGTGCAAAATGTCAGCTCGATTGGATCACGGGAAGTGGGTTAAAAAACGACCAAAAGATTTGCACGGTCGTAAGCACGCAAGCAAGCAAGTGAACTTAATATAAAGGATTTTAAAAATATATTCACCTGTGGAGGACGCGGGGATCGATCCCGCGACCTTTGGCATGGGAAGCGAGGGCGCTACCAACTGCGCTACTCCGCCACGGCCTGTGGAGGGGTTACGCTCTGGGCTCGTACACTGTGACGTTCAGCCAAAGCCATGAATGAGTTCTATTTGAATATATGTAAAATACATTTTTTTTGCCTAAAAAGTGTAAAATTTTGGGAATTTTTTTTCACGAACATTAATTGTCTAGCACAACGAGTCTGTGTGGAAAATGTCAGCTCGATTGGATCACGGGAAGTGGGTTAAAAAACGACCGAAAGATTTGCACGGTCGTAAGCAGGCAAGCAAGCACGCAAGCAAGCAAGCACGCAAGCAAGCAAGCACGCACGCAAGCAAGCAAGCGAACTTAATATAAAGGATTTAAAAATGCAAACAAAAAGAAACAACTCTGATAATGATATTAATATGCACTGTCCTTGAAATTGATTGGTCCACACCTGAGACAGCTTTCCTTAGAGCCTAGTCTACATTGGTGTTGGACCAGATGACAGCAAAAGGCGTACAACTCGAAAACAATGCACTATCAGAGTATTGAGAGCTCGGGGTAAGCATTTACACTATGAGGCCTCCTTTACCAGTGGCAAAATATAGTAGTAGGTTTTTACCCTTTAAACTGGTACAAAACTGACTTCAATGCCCTGTGAGCTCCTCACACAATCCAGCATGGTGAGAGCCCACGATGGATCGTAGGCAGGCCAACCGGAATGTTTCAAAGTGGCTTCGGTGTTTCAGTAAAAGGGTTTCACGTGTGTCAAGCACAGAGAAGGGAGGATGGGGGTGGGGGCAGTGACGGCTGCCAAGAATCCACGGAAGCTTCGTACGATATTCTTAGGTTTTTTCGGTAAAGTCACGTAGGTAAAGAATTAAAATTAATAAAAGTAAAATAAAAATCAAATAAAAATCACGACGTTTCGGAGGCAACACAAGCTTCCGTCTTCAGGTGGAACCGTCACAGCACGATAGCTGTATCAAGTAGGAAGGCCAGCGTCTCGAGAAGCTGTGACTTCTTGTCTCGTTGTCTGTTAAAAACTCTAACAAATAGGTGGAATTCCTCCCCATAGAGGGGCATTAATTCTAGATTTGAAGCTTTCGTGACTGCAAGGAATCATATTCTTAGGTTTTTTTCGGTAAAGTCACGTAGGTAAAAAAATAAAATTAATAAAAGTAAAATAAAAATAAAATAAAAATCACGACGTTTCGGAGGCAACACAAGCTTCGTACGAAGTGGTAGCCCCAGGCCGCTTCTACGCAGCTTTAAACAACAACCGCCATTCGCCACTCCGTGCCGGTGACGTCACCGCGGTGCTCGTGCCAAGCTGCCACGTGCACACTTGACACAGCAATCGTGCTGTGACGGTTCCACCTGAAGACGGAAGCTTGTGTTGCCTCCGAAACGTCGTGATTTTTATTTTATTTTACTTTTATTAATTTTATTTTTTACCTTTACCAAAAAAACCTAAGCATATGAATCCTTGCAGTCACGAAAGCTTCAAATCTAGAGCCACGTGAAGTGTCGAACGTTCGCTGGCATGTCACGGGACAGACCCCAGGTGCCGTGGGCTGACTGAATGGTGGCTCGGAGATGTTAACTCTCTCGCCTGGTATCCAGGAGGTCGTGGGTTCGATCCCGACCTCAACGATGCCTGCTGATGTAAATTTGGAGTTTGCGTTTCTCTCTCATCATCATCACAGTGGCTAGGGGATGTTAACTACCTCGCCTGGTATACAGGAGGTCGTGGGTTCGATCCCGACCCTAACGACGCCTGCTGCTGTATATTTGGAGTTTGCGTGTCTCTCTCTCATCATTATGGTGCCTATGAGATGTTAACTACCTCGCCTGGTCTACAGGAGGTCGTTGGTTCTATCCCGACCCTGACGCCTTCTGTATATTTGGAATTTGCGTGTCTCTCATCATCATCATCATCTCGGTGGCTAGGAGATGTTAACTACCTCGCCTGGTATACAGGAGGTCGTGGGTTCGATCCCGACCCTGACGATGCCTGCTGTATATTTGGAGTTTGCGTGTCTCGCACCTCTCTCCCCGTGGTCGTGTGGATATTTCTCCCGATCCTCCGGTTTTCATCTCCACATTTAAAATCAACGTTATTCGTTTAAAGTATTTGGCTGCTGTACATTTCCGCGTGATAAAAAAAAACAAACTTGTACGTATTCATTTGTGATGGCCAGGTCGAGTTTGCGTCTCTCTCTCTCCCCATGAAAGAGAGCTACATAGCTCGGTGGGGCATTACCTGCTAAAATAAAAACATATTTACGTACAACAGTCGAGGCTTTAGGAGTGTAACCCCCCCCCCCCCCGCGTTCTTCACTACAAGGCTCGCGGGCCACTGGCTGCCCCTGGTGGCCTTTAGTGGGGCCCCGACACAAAACACAACACGTGACACCCCCCCCCCCCCCCATCATCATCGTGCTGCTGTCAAACCCCCAATGGTTTAAAAATGATGTGTGCGGGCAACCTCACACAGGCTGATGTCTTCATAGCTGTCAACCCCTTATCAGTGCCCTACCTTGTTACAGACCAATTCAGAGACATTATTGGTCACCCCGTGCCCCTTAAACATCTCAACGTTCATAATGCAAAGTCCCGCCGTCACAAGGGAGAAACACAAATAGAATAAAATTATGTTACTAAACAAAAACTTTTACTGGTTGGAACCTCCTGGTTACACCAGCCCACAGGGGATTATTGTGTCCGTCCGTCGTGGAGGGAGGGGCTGGGTGGGGAGGGGAGGGTGGGGAGGGTGGGGAGGGGCTGGGTGGGGAGAATGGGGCTGGGTGGGGGGTGGGAGGGCTGGGGCTGGGTGGGAAGGGGCTGGTCACCCCGTGGTGCCCTTATAAAACTCAACGTTTAACCTACTCACGCCGGCTTGTGCCCGCCCTCACAGTCGGCCATATTTGCGGAATACACCACGCCGCCGTTGACCCTGGCCATTGACCGAGCAACCCAACGTTCCTACCAGCTCAATGATGTTACTAAACAAAAACTTTTACGTATTCATTTTGATTATAATTGGTGTCAACGATGCTACGTATCATGCAACTGTCTGCGATCTTGCATGCTGACGCTGCTGCTCGCTTGACACATGATGCACACACACACGTGATGCACACACACACACACACGTGATGCACACAGACACACACACACGTGATGCACACACTTGCCGTGTTGTGAATTCACAACGGCGTCGCTACTTTCGCCTTCTTCGCCGCAGGAGGTAACGCCGCCAGGGTCGCTGCGCTGTGGCGTGTGTTTGTGTTTGGGAAACTCCGCGTGTGGAGGAAGGTGTCGCCTGCGCGCATGATCACGCGTTCAGAGTTTTTGGCCAAGATACATTTCCACATGACAAGCCACTTCATCGGGCAATCGTTTGTGGCCAGGTCGCTTCTGAGAAAAAATATCTATGGAGCTCAGTAGGGCCTTACCCGGTGAAATGAAATGAGAATCAACATCATCAACATCATCAACATCAACACCATCAACATCAACACCATCAACATCAACACCATCAACATCAACACCATCAACACCATCACACCATCACCACCATCAACATCAACAACATCAACAACATCACCACCATCAACATCACCACCATCATCAACACCACCATCAACAACATCACCACCATCAACATCAACACCACCATCAACACCATCAACATCAACACCATCAACATCAACACCATCAACATCAACACCATCAACATCATCAACATCAACACCATCAACATCAACAACATCACCACCATCAACATCACCAACATCATCAACACCACCATCAACATCAACAACATCACCACCATCAACATCACCACCACCATCAACAACATCACCACCATCAACATCACCACCGTCAACACCACCACCATCAACATCACCACCATCACCACCATCAACATCACCACCATCACCACCACCAACATCACCACCATCAACACCACCACCATCAACACCATCAACATCACCACCACCATCAACACCACCACCATCAACACCACCACCAACACCACCACCAACACCACCACCATTAACATCAACACCATCAACATCACCACCATCAACATCAACACCATCAACATCATCACCATCAACACCATCAACATCAACACCATCAACATCACCACCATCAACACCACCACCATCAACACCATCAACACCATCAACATCACCACCACCACCAACATCAACACCATCAACATCACCACCATCAACACCACCACCATCAACACCATCAACATCAACAACACCACCATCAACATCACCACCATCAACACCACCACCATCAACATCAACACCATCAACATCACCACCACCACCAACATCAACACCATCAACATCACCACCATCAACACCACCACCATCAACACCATCA
Organism: Lethenteron reissneri; assembly: GCF_015708825.2. NCBI lineage: Eukaryota > Metazoa > Chordata > Hyperoartia > Petromyzontiformes > Petromyzontidae > Lethenteron > Lethenteron reissneri. The sequence goes on along the minus strand of NC_083830.1, from coordinate 6,499,129 downwards.
ACATCAACACCACCACCATCAACACCACCACCATCAACATCACCACCACCACCAACATCAACACCATCAACATCACCACCATCAACACCACCACCATCTACATCAACACCACCACCATCAACATCACCACCATCAACACCACCACCATCAACATCAACACCATCAACATCACCACCACCACCAACATCAACACCATCAACATCACCACCATCAACACCATCAACATCAACACCACCACCATCAACATCACCACCATCAACACCACCATCAACATCATCACCATCAACATCACCACCACCACCAACATCAACACCATCAACATCACCACCATCAACACCACCACCATCCACACCATCAACATCAACATCACCATCAACATCACCACCATCAACACCACCACCACCATCAACATCGCCACCATCACCACCAATCACAAATTTCACCATCTGGTCTAACACCGTTTGAGACTCGGCTCGAAAGAAAGCTGTCTCTAGTGTGGACCAATCAGTTTCAAAGACAATGCATAAACTATCAGAGTATGTGTTTTGTTTGCATTCTGACCACAAGTATACGTGGTTGATGCAGACTTGATTCCTTGTAAAAAGGGTTTTCACTTTGGTGTTTTAACATCTCAACACCTGTTTTGTCGCCAGAAAAAGGGGGAAAACCTATTCTCGTATTTTTGGTACCGGCAAAGGAGGTCCCATAACGGTGAAATAAAAGTTTAGTCTTAGAATGAAAAGTCTGGCATCTCTACACACTCGCACACAACATCCCCCATTCGCCACGAACAAATACCCCCCCCCCACCACCACATCCTGAACATCCTCGTGGTGCAAGTGCTGTCAGCGAGCACAGAGGAATGCCCGTCGAACTTCTTTCGAACCGTACGTAGCCACCCGTGCGAATCGAATGCCAGGAAAGACACACACACAGACACACGCACGTGACATAATCACATCACTACGAGGTGAAAACGTCTTTGACGCACTTTTAATGGTTCACTGGGTGGAGCAACGCGCGGTCACCGAGATCCGAGGGGTCATCGCCCCCCTCTCCGCCCTGCCCCCCCCCCCCATCAGGGGGAGGGGTGGAGCAGCGAATGACCCAAGACCCCGACCACGACCCCGAACACCACAGACGCGACGTAGTTCGCGTGCGTACGGAGAAGGGGTGGGGGGGGGGGTGATGGTGACGCGCGCAGACTCCCTCGTACAAAACGAAGGATTAAAATAAAAAACGAAGTCAAAGTCTCGAGTTTTGTGAACGTCAATGGCAATAAATATGTGTCCACATTCCACTATGGAAGATCCAGAAACTCTCTCCTCTCTCCTCTCTCTCTCTCTCTGCGTCACCTGCCCCGGGAGGGCATTTGGGCCGGGGGGGGGGGGTGAAGGGGGGGTGAGAGGGGGGGGGGTGTAGGGGGGGGGGTGTGAGGGGGGGTGAAGGGGGGGGGTGAAGGGGGGGGGGGTGATAGGGGGTCTCTCTACACTGTCCCAACCTCACCCCAGCGGTGAGGCCAGACCCCCCCGAACCCCCTCCCCCCCCAACACAACCCTGCTGTGCTGGGACCCCCTATGCCACCCCCCCCCCTCTGTGCTGGGACCCCCCCCCCTCTGTCCCTCTGTGCTGGGACCTCCACCCCCCCCCCCCCCCTCTGTGCTGGGACCCCCCCCCCCCCCTCTGTGCTGGGACCCCCCCCCCCCCTCTGTGCTGGGATCCCCCCCCTGGGACCCCCCCACCCCAGATCCCTGTGCCGAGCCCCTGCTGCTGCACCTGTAGTTGCAGCTGCTACTGCAGCGTGGACTATGACCGCGTCTCTCCCCCGCGTGCGCCACCGCCACCGCCCGTCGTGCGAGAACGCTGCACCTGGACGACCCAGGTGGAGTTAGGCGCACACAGTACACACACACAGTACACACACACACACAGTACACACACAGTACACACAGTACACACACACACAGTACACACACACAGTACACACACACAGTACACACACACAGTACACACACACACACAGTACACACACACACACAGTACACACACACACAGTACACACACACACAGTACACACACACAGTACACACAGTACACACACACACAGTACACACAGTACACACACACACAGTACACACACACAGTACACACACACAGTACACACACACACAGTACACACAGTACACACACACAGTACACACACACAGTACACACACACAGTACACAGAGAACACACACAGTACACACACACAGCACACACACACAGCACACACACATAGTACACACACACACAGCACACACACAGTACACACAGCACACACACACACAGCACACACACAGCGCACACACACACAGCACACACAGTATACACACACACACAGCACCCACACAGTACACACACACAGTACACACCCACACAGTACACACACCTGCGCACAGATCGACACAATCGCACAATCGCATGTACTCCAGCCACGCGAGCACGCACGCCCACAAAGACAAAGGGGGACGGTTTGGGGGTCACGTGACATTCGCGAGCACCTCTGGAGAAGGCCGGCACGGCATGCGACAGCGCAATGTGGTGGCCAAAACCACGCCTGGCCGCCTTTGTCTCCCCGGTGCTGACGTTCTGATAACACCAATGCACCCGGTGCTTATTTAAAGGCGGCCTTTGGGAAAGGGCCACGGGACCGCTTCAGGTGTTCGTCACCGACGTTGTCCGCAAACGGAAATTAAACTCGGATCGCCGGGGCTTCGGTAGCGCGCGGCACGCTAACTCGCCACAACTATCACACACACACACACATGTACACACACACACACATGTACACACACACACACACATGTACACACACATACACACACACATGAACACACACACACACACACGAACACGTACACACACGTACACACACACACGTACGTACACGAACACACACACACACACGTACGTACACGAACACACACACACATGTACACACATGTACACACACACGTACACACACACGTACGTACACACACGTACGTACACACGTACGTACACACGTACACACGAACACACACACGAATACAAACACCTGCACTCGCAATCATAAACAAAGAGACCCCCCCCCCCCCCGTGTAGCCTGTAACAGACTGCTGGGGCAAGTGCTGTTAGCGAGCAGCACCTAGGAAGGCCGGCACGGCACGCGAGGGGGTGGGTGGCCAGCACCACGCCCGGCCGCCTTTGTCTCACCTGTGGCGATGTTTACACACCGCAGCAGGTACTCATTTGAGACCGAGTCGACCTAGGGGAGGCCCAGGACCGGTTCAGATAATCGTCACCGGTGTTGGCCCTGAGCGGGCAATTGGACTCGGGTCGCCGGGTTCGGAGCGCACCGCTGCACCACCACTCTCCCCACACGCACACACAGGTGCGCAGACACACACACACTCACCTACACACAGGTGTGTACAGACACACACACACACACCTGCACACACGCACACCTGCACACACACACGCACACACAGGTGTGCAGACACACACACACTCACCTACAGACAGGTGTGTACAGACACACACACACCTGCACACAGGTGTGCACACAGACACACACACCTGCACACACACGCAGGTGCACACAGACACACACACACACACCTACACACAGGTGCGCACAGACACACACACACACCTACACACAGGTGCGCACAGACACACACACACACCTGCACACAGGTGTGCACACAGACACACACACCTGCACACACACACACAGGTGCGCTCAGACACACACACACGCCCAGCCCCCGATCGTGCCCCCCAGATTTAGTGCAACTGCTTGACCTGCCCCCCCCCCCCAACGACTGCCCCGCCTCCCCCTCCCCCCCCATCTCCTCCTCATTAACAAATTATCTAGTATAATAAAATAACATAAAATAACAGCAATAGCAAATTAAATAATCTTCTGCCACTACGCCCTTGGTACTGACAGAACCTAAAATATAACAACAAAAACCGACGACAGGTAATAATGACGACGGCAATCATCATCATGGTAACAGAACGGTGAGCGGCATTCCTCGCATTGGCGGTGAGCGCCGGGTGGTGAGTGACGGTGAGTGACGGTGAGCGCCGGGTGGTGAGTGACGCGTGGTGAGCGCCGGGTGGTGAGCGCCGGGTGGTGACGGTGAGTGACGGTGAGCGCCGGGTGGTGAGTGACGGTGAGTGACGGTGAGTGACGGTGAGTGACGGTGAGTGACGGTGAGTGACGGTGAGCGCCGGGTGGTGAGTGACGGTGAGTGACGGTGAGTGACGGTGAGTGACGGTGAGTGACGGTGAGCGCCGGGTGGTGAGTGACGGTGAGTGACGGTGAGTGACGGTGAGCGCCGGGTGGTGAGTGACGGTGAGTGACGGTGAGTGACGGTGAGCGCCGGGTGGTGAGTGACGGTGAGTGACGGTGAGTGACGGTGAGTGACGGTGAGTGACGGTGAGCGCCGGGCGGTGAGTGACGGTGAGTGACGGTGAGTGACGGTGAGCGCCGGGTGGTGAGTGACGGTGAGCGCCGGGTGGTGAGTGACGGTGAGTGACGGTGAGTGACGGTGAGCGCCGGGTGGTGAGTGACGGTGAGCGCCGGGTGGTGAGTGACGGTGAGTGACGGTGAGTGACGGTGAGCGCCGGGTGGTGAGTGACGGTGAGTGACGGTGAGTGACGGTGAGTGACGGTGAGTGACGGTGAGCGCCGGGCGGTGAGTGACGGTGAGTGACGGTGAGTGACGGTGAGCGCCGGGTGGTGAGTGACGGTGAGTGACGGTGAGTGACGGTGAGCGCCGGGTGGTGAGTGACGGTGAGTGACGGTGAGTGACGGTGAGTGACGGTGAGCGCCGGGTGGTGAGCGCCGGGTGGTGACGGTGAGTGACGGTGAGCGCCGGGTGGTGAGTGACGGTGAGTGACGGTGAGTGACGGTGAGTGACGGTGAGCGCCGGGTGGTGAGCGCCGGGTGGTGAGTGACGGTGAGCGCCGGGTGGTGAGTGACGCGTGGTGAGCGCCGGGTGGTGAGCGCCGGGTGGTGAGTGACGCGTGGTGAGCGCCGGGTGGTGAGCGCCGGGTGGTGAGTGACGGTGAGCGCCGGGTGGTGAGTGACGGTGAGCGCCGGGTGGTGAGTGACGCGTGGTGAGCGCCGGGTGGTGAGCGCCGGGTGGTGACGGTGAGTGACGGTGAGCGCCGGGTGGTGAGTGACGGTGAGTGACGGTGAGTGACGGTGAGTGACGGTGAGCACCGGGTGGTGAGTGACGGGTGGTGAGCCACCACCTCCCCCGGTGGCTGTGTGCTTTTGTGAAATTTTTGCCTGACCCCTAAAAGCACTTTGGAACATCTCCCGGCCGCGCCAACGGCCGGGCGAGTGTCGCTAGACGTATATATAGATAGAATCTCTTCTCGTTAATATAATAGAGATATAGATATTTCTTATTTCCTCCGCGAGTCCAGCACTGGCACTAAAAGCGATCGACGCGAGCGAGGCGAGCGGTCCGCCTTGGGCGCCCCCCCTCCCCTTCCCCACTCTCCCCGCAATGGCCGGTCCAAATCCTCGCCGCTTCGCTCTCTCGCCCGCCTCCCGCGCCCGTCAGTTCCTCCTCCTTCCGCCCTCCCTCTTTGGCACCGCCGTCACCGCCGCTGCGGCCGTCACCGCCGCTCCTCTTTCCCCTTCCGCCCCCGGATCCACAACGGCCGCGTTGCAGCGTGGCCTACGGATGTTGACCCCGCGTGCGTGCGTGCGTCTCCGTGCTCCCGTCAAGCCGTGCGTCCCCTGGCGTTAGTCTGCGGTTGGCCGCCCCCCACCCCCATCCCCACCCCCATCCCCACCACCACGACCATGACCGCCGTCTCTTGCTCGGTCGCGCCGCCGCCGTCGACGGCAACGGCGGCGGCAGTCGTTCCGGTCGCGTCGCCGCTGTTGCCGGCGATGGCGCCCGCGCCGGGCTTGGTGCCGGCAGCCGCGCCGGTCGCGCCGCGGGCGGCGGCGGCAACGGCGGCCGTGCCCGCGGCGGGGCCCGCTGCCGCCTTGGCGCCGGTCGCCGTGACGGCGACCGGCATGAGGCAGTGTCTCAGCGCCTCGCTGTAGGAGGGCGGCGGCGGCAGCAACAGCCCCCGCGGGGGACCCCCCCCGTCGCCGCCGCCGCGAGCCCCCCCCGCCGAGACCCCCGCTCGGCAGGAGGGGGGCCGGAAGTGCGGCCAGTAGTCGCTGTCGAAGACGGTGCGGTTGGGGGGCGGCCGGATGGCCTCGCGGTTGATCTCCAGCTGCTGCTCGTGGTTGCGGAGGCGCAGGGAGCAGGGGCCCTTGTAGGGGGGCGGCTCCTCGCCGTCCGAGAGCGCGATCGTGGGGGGCAGGTCCACCTCGGAGGAGCTGTAGGGGTACTTGAGCCCCCCGCCCGGGCGGGCGAAGGGGTCGCGGACGGCCGGGGGGCCCCCCGTCGCAGAGCCCCCGCCGCACACCAGGGGCTGGTGGGGGCGACGGTGGCGGGGGGGAGGGGGGGTGGGGAGAGAGTGGGGAGGGGAGCAGAGGGTGGGGGGGAGAGATGGGGGGGGGGCGTAGAGGGTGGGGGGGAGAGAGGGGGAGGGAGCAGAGGGTGGGGGGGAGAGAGGGGGGGTGGGGAGAGAGTGGGGGGGGGGGGTCGGTGGAGAGAGGGGGGGAGGAGGGGGCAGAGGGTGGGGGGAGAGAAGTGAAGAGGAAAACAGAGAGAGGAGAAGATAGAACACAGAGAGACATTGAAATCAATAAAAACAACAACAACAACAACCCCATCACTGAACCTCTGCTGCACTGACTTTGAGTGGTGACGTTGAGGGTGACGTTGGGGGGGGTGACTTTGGGGGGGTGACGTTGGGGGGGGTGACTTTGAGTGGTGACGTTGTAGATGTGAGGGTGCGGGTGTGACGTTGCGGGGAGGTGATGTTGTGGGTGTGACGTTGCGGGGAGGTGATGTTGTCGGTGTGACATTGCGGGTCCGTCCTTGGGGGGGTATGATGTTGTGGGTGTGACGTTGGGGGGGGGGGGGGGGGTGCCACGTTGTAGGTGTGATGTTGTAGGTACGATGTCGCGGGGGTGACAGTGTGGGGGTGACATTGCGGGTGTGATGTTGTGGGGGTATGATGTTGTGGGTGTGACGTTGGGGGGGGGGGGTGCCGCGTTGTAGGTGTGATGTTGTAGGTACGATGTCGCGGGGGTGACAGTGTGGGGGTGACATTGCGGGTGTGATGTTGTGGGGGTATGATGTTGTAGGTACGATGACGTTGCGGGGGTGACGTGGCGGGTGTGATGTTGTGGGGGTATGATGTTGTTGACGTGACGTAGGGGGTGTGTGACGTCGCAGGGGTGACGTTGCGGGTGTGATGTTGTGGGGGTATGATGTTGTTGACGTGACGTAGGGGGTGTGTGACGTCGCGGGGGTGACGTTGCGGGTGTGATGTTGTGGGGGTATGATGTTGTTGACGTGACGTAGGGGGTGTGTGATGTCGCGGGGGTGACGTTGCGGGTGTGATGTTGTGGGGGTATGATGTTGTTGACGTGACGTAGGGGGTGTGTGATGTCGCGGGGGTGACGTTGCGGGTGTGATGTTGTGGGGGTATGATGTTGTTGACGTGACGTAGGGGGTGTGTGACGTCGCGGGGGTGACGTTGCGGGTGTGATGTTGTGGGGGTATGATGTTGTTGACGTGACGTAGGGGGTGTGTGATGTCGCGGGGGTGACGTTGCGGGTGTGATGTTGTGGGGGTATGATGTTGTTGACGTGACGTAGGGGGTGTGTGACGTCGCGGGGGTGACGTTGCGGGTGTGATGTTGTGGGGGTATGATGTTGTTGACGTGACGTAGGGGGTGTGTGACGTCGCGGGGGTGACGTTGCGGGTGTGATGTTGTGGGGGTATGATGTTGTTGACGTGACGTAGGGGGTGTGTGATGTCGCGGGGGTGACGTTGCGGGTGTGATGTTGTGGGGGTATGATGTTGTTGACGTGACGTAGGGGGTGTGTGACGTCGCGGGGGTGACGTTGCAGGTGTGATGTTGTGGGGGTATGATGTTGTTGACGTGACGTAGGGGGTGTGTGACGTCGCGGGGGTGACGTTGCGGGTGTGATGTTGTGGGGGTATGATGTTGTTGACGTGACATAGGGGGTGTGTGACGTCGCGGGGGTGACGTTGCGGGTGTGATGTTGTGGGGGTATGATGTTGTTGACGTGACGTAGGGGGTGTGTGACGTCGCGGGGGTGACGTTGCGGGTGTGATGTTGTGGGGGTATGATGTTGTTGACGTGACGTAGGGGGTGTGTGATGTTGCGGGGGTGACGTTGCGGGTGTGATGTTGTGGGGGTATGATGTTGTTGACGTGACGTTGCGGGTGTGATGTTGTGGGGGTATGATGTTGTTGACGTGACGTAGGGGGTGTGTGATGTTGCGGGGGTGACGTTGCGGGTGTGATGTTGTGGGGGTATGATGTTGTTGACGTGACGTTGCGGGTGTGATGTTGTGGGGGTATGATGTTGTTGACGTGACGTAGGGGGTGTGTGATGTTGCGGGGGTGACGTTGCGGGTGTGATGTTGTGGGGGTATGATGTTGTTGACGTGACGTTGCGGGTGTGATGTTGTGGGGGTATGATGTTGTAGGTACGATGTCGTTGTGGGTGTGATGTTGTGGGGGTATGATGTTGTTGTGGGTGTGACGTGGGACCAGTCACCTGATGAGAACTTGCGGTTTGCGAGGCTGCTCGGTCAGCAGGCCACAGGCCACTACCCTGTGAGACACACACACACAGCAGCATCATCATCATCAGCACCATCAATATCATCAGCATCATCAGCAGCAGCATCATCAACAGCATCATCATCAATATCAGCAGCATCATCATCATCATCAGCATCATCATCATCAGCAGCATCATTATCATCATCATCAGCAGCATGATCATCAGCAGCAGCATCACCATCATCAACAGCATCATCATCAGCACGAGCAGTATCATCATCAGCAGCATCATCATCATCAACAGCATCATCAACAGCATCATCAGCAGCATGATCATCATCATCAGCAGCATCACCATCATCAACAGCATCATCATCAGCAGGATCACCATCAATATCATCAGCATCATCATCAGCGTGAGCAGCAGCATCATCATCAGCATGATCAGCAGGATCACCATCAATATCATAGGCATCATCATCAGCACGAGCAGCACTGTCAGCATCATTGTCATCAGCAGCATCATCAGCAGCATCATCAGCAGCATCATCACGACCCCACTAACAGGGACGTCGCATGTTGCGTTGTCCGCGTCGCGTGGCGAGCGTGGCGGCGTACGTCGTCACGGCGTACGTGTTACCGTCGCGTATACGATACCACGCAGCCTGCGTTACCACGGCGAGCACGGCACTCCCACGGTTACCGTGGTGTTTGTGCGTCACCGTGGCCGCGATGGAGTGTGCGCGTTACTACGGTTACCATGGTGTGCGTGAGCAGTGGGGGTGTGGGGCGGCTGTCGAGGAGGAGGTGGTGGTGGTGGAGCAGTGAGCAGGGCAGGAACACCATGGCAGCCACGCCGGCCATCAGCAGCACCAGCCTCCGTGGCGGCACACACACCACCCCTGTGCGCACCGCAGCACACCGTCACCGTTACACCGTCATAACCATCACCATTACACCGTCACCATTACACCATCACACCGTCACCGTTACACCATCACCGTCACACCGTCACCATTACACCATCACACCATCACTATTACACCGTCACACCATCACCATTACACCGTCACACCGTCACCATTACACCGTCACACCGTCACCATTACACCATCACACCATCACCATTACACCGTCACCATTACACCGTCACACCATCACTATTACACCGTCACACCATCACCATTACACCGTCACACCATCACTATTACACCGTCACACCATCACCATTACACCGTCACACCATCACCATTACACCGTCACACCATCACCATTACACCGTCACACCATCACCATTACACCGTCACACCGTCACCATTACACCATCACACCGTCACACCATCACCATTACACCGTCACCATTACACCGTCACACCATCACCATTACACCGTCACACCATCACCGTTACACCGTCACACCATCACCATTACACCGTCACCGTCACACCGTCATAACCGTCACCATTACACCGTCACCGTCACACCGTTACCATCACACCGTCACACCGTCACCATCACACCGTCACCGTCACCATCACACCGTCACAATCACACCGTCAACGTTACACCGTCACCATTACACCATCACCATTACACCGTCACCATTACACCATCAAAAGACATCATTACTGCCACACCATCACTGTTACACCATCACCGACACAACATCACCGTTAAGCCATCACCGTGAAGCTATCATCGTTACACCATCATCATTAAACCATCACCAACACCACCATCAGCGTTACATCACCGCTGTTACACCATCACCAACACACCATCACCGCCACAACATCACTATTACACCGTCACCGACACACCATCACCGCATGATGATCCTGAGTGTGGAATGGAAAAAGGGAGGACCCGGAGAAAAATTCCACGCAACGACAAACGCCGAATGTCCACGACCTCCAGTACACCGGGCGAGGTCGTGAACATCTCCTAGCCACCGTGGCGCGCACCCCACCATAGCGAGAGGTGACTTTAAGCATTGGGGGGGGGGGGGGGGGCCTTAAGCCAACAGTGGATTCATCACGGCCGACAACGATGATCCATCATACAGCTCTTCTTGGGTTCGATAGCGTAAAACAAAATGTTTGACCTGCGTTACGGCGAAAGCCCGCGTGTTAAAATGATGACGAGGATGCCGACGATTAGCAAGGTCGGCCAGAGGTGATGCAGCAGGGCACGGCGGAGTGAAGCCGGGGCCTCTTGAGCAAGGGGACGGGGATTCGAAAGCGCGGATGGCTGTGGGGGTGCGGCAGAGGTCGCAAACGGGTTTTGATTCCTTACCCGTACCCGTACCCGGCCGCACCAGGGTCGCAAACGGGTACCCGTACCCGGCCGTACCCGTACCCTACCCGATACCCGTGTACCCTACCCGTACCCGGCCGGGTATCGGGTAGGGTACACGGGTATCGGGTACCCGATTGCGACCTCTGGGATGAAGCCATGTTGCAGGCGTGGGTGGGTTGATTCTAGGAACTTGAATTGTGAGAAGAGACAAGACGTTGGGAAATGAGTGACAAACGGTGACTCACCAGTGACTCACGGCCTACCCGTACCCGTACCCGGCCGCACCAGGGTCGCAAACGGGTACCCGTACCCGGCCGGGTACGGGTAGCCGGGTATCGGGTAGGGTACGGGTATCGGGTACCCGGTTGCGACCTCTGGGGTGCGGCAAGGTCGTTGCAGACAGACGGACGAGAGGGATGGAGGAGGGGTCTGTGCAGGACGAGTGACGACCTCCCACGATGATTTGGGCAGAAGTTTCCTACCCCCAGGGGAGAAAGACCTTGACTTAACATGGGAGATTGGCGGGCGGGGGGGCTTTAATTTGGCCATTCTGCGACGCAGACTTTTATTCTGCCAGGCGGGGAGTTGATACAGCTGATGCCAGCCTTTGATGTTTGGCAGACAGACGGCACCCGGCCGAGGGGGCGGCCTTTATTTTGGCAAGCGGGTCCATCCCGTGACGAGGGGACTTCTATTCTGGAGAGGTAGCCAATCCGTACTGAGACGGACTTTATTTTGGCAAGCGGGTTCATCCTCGTGACGAGGGGACTTCTATTCTGAAGAGGTAGCCATTCCGTGCTGAAAGGGCCTTTATTTTGACAAGCGGGTCAAGCCCCGTGACGAGGGGACTCTATTCTGGAGAGGTAGCCAATCCGTGCCGAGAGGGCCTTTATTTTGGCAAGCGGGTCCATCCCGTGACGAGGGGACTTCTATTCTGGCAAGAGGAGGAGGGGGGGGGGAGACCTACCCTCCCCGTCATGGGAGCCTTTATTTTGGCAGGGGGCCACACCGTGATGACTCAACGTCTAGACTTTCGCATTCGCCCTGCACCCACCCACCCACCTCGCTGACTCTCACTCACACGTACACAAAGATCCCCCCCCCCGTACCGCCTTGACGACTGCGCCTATGGAGGCCGACACGGCCGCCTTTGTCTCCCCAGTGCTCATGTTGACAAACTGCACCGGGTACTCATTTAAGGCTGTGTTGACCTAGGGCAGCCCCAGGACCGGTTCTATGTGAGTCTAAGGGTCTCTATGTGAGTCTATGGGTCTCTATGTGAGTCTATGTGTCTCTATGGGAGTCTATGGGTCTCTATGGGAGTCTAAGGGTAAATATGAGAGTCTGTGGGTCTCTATGGGAGTCTATGGGTCTCTATGAGAGTCTATGGGTCTCTATGTGAGTCTATGGGTCTCTATGGGAGTCTATGGGTCTCTATGGGAGTCTATGGGTCTCAGAGTCTATGGATCTCTATAAGAGTCTATGGGTCTTTATGGGAGTCTATGGGTCTCAATGGGAGTCTATGGGTCTCTATGGGAGTCTATGGGTCTCATAGAGTCTGTGGATCTTTATAAGAGTCTATGGGTCTTTATGGGAGTCTATGGGTCTCTATTGCAGTCTATGGGAGTATATGGGTCTCTATGGGAGTCTATGGGTCTCTATGGGAGTCTATGGGTCTCTGTAATTCTGAGAGTCCAGGCTTAACGCGTGCCTCTTATATTCTGCCGACATGACTCATAATCCTCTGCAGGATAACCAGGCCCATGGCGCTCGAGATGAGGGCTCATTTCAGACTTTGCCCGTGGTGTGTATTATATTACACACACACACAGGAGCATGGTACACACACACACACAGGAGCATGGTACACACACACACAGGAGCATGGTACACACACACACACACAGGAGCATGGTACACACACACACACACTGGAGCATGGTACACACACACACACAGGAGCATGGTACACACACACACACAGGAGCATGGTACACACACACACACAGGAGCATGGTACACACACACACACAGGAGCATGGTACACACACACAGGAGCATGGTACACACACACACAGGAGCATGGTACACACACACAGGAGCATGGTACACACACACACAGAGCATGGTACACACACACACACACAGGAGCACGGTACACACACACACACAGGAGCACGGTACACACACACACACACAGGAGCATGGTACACACACACACAGGAGCATGGTACACACACACACACAGGAGCATGGTACACACACACACACAGGAGCATGGTACACACACACACACTGGAGCATGGTACACACACACACACAGGAGCATGGTACACACACACACAGGAGCATGGTACACACACACACACACAGGAGCATGGTACACACACACACACACAGGAGCATGGTACACACACACACACAGGAGCATGGTACACACACACACAGGAGCATGGTACACACACACACAGGAGCATGGTACACACACACACACACAGGAGCATGGTACACACACACACACACAGGAGCATAGTACACACACACACACAGGAGCATGGTACACACACACACAGGAGCATGGTACACACACACAACAGGAGCATGGTACACACACACAGGAGCATGGTACACACAGGAGCATGGTACACACACACACAGGAGCATGGTACACACACACACACACAGGAGCATGGTACACACACACACACAGGAGCATGGTACACACACACACACAAGAGCATGGTACACACAGGAGCATGGTACACACACACACAGGAGCATGGTACACACACACACAGGATCATGGTACACACACACACAGGAGCATGGTACACACACACACACAGGAGCATGGTACACACACACACACAGGAGCATGGTACACACCCACACACAGGAGCATGGTACACACACACACACACAGGAGCATGGTACACACACACACAGGAGCATGGTACACACACACAGGAGCATGGTACACACACACACACAGAAGCATGGTACACACACACAGGAGCACGGTACACACACACACAGGAGCATGGTACACAACACACACACAGGAGCATGGTACACACACACACAGGAGCATGGTACACACACACACACAGGAGCATGGTACACACACACACACACAGGAGCATGGTACACACACACACACACAGGAGCATGGTACACACACACACAGGAGCATGGTACACACACACACAGGAGCATGGTACACACACACACACAGGAGCATGGCACACACACACACACAGGAGCATGGTACACACCACACAGGAGCATGGTACACACACACACACAGGAGCATGGTACACACACACACACAGGAGCATGGTACACACACACACACAGGAGCATGGTACACACACACACACAGGAGCATGGTACACACACACACAGGAGCATGGTACACACACACACAGGAGCATGGTACACACACACACACAGGAGCATGGTACACACACACACACACAGGAGCATGGTACACACACACACACAGGAGCATGGTACACACACACACAGGAGCATGGTACACACACACAGGAGCATGGTACACACACACACAGGAGCATGGTACACACACACACACAGGAGCATGGTACACACACACACACAGGAGCATGGTACACACACACACAGGAGCATGGTACACACAAACACAGGAGCATGGTACACACACACACACAGGAGCATGGTACACACACACAGGAGCATGGTACACACACACACAGGAGCATGGTACACACACACACAGGAGCATGGTACACACACACACACAGGAGCATGGTACACACACACAGGAGCATGGTACACACACACAGGAGCATGGTACACGTACACACACAATGATACTGGATACACACAAAGATCCCACGTCTCGCCTTAACAAACCGTCGGAGTGAAAATATATCATGTGTTCGCATACAGGAACACACGTAAAAGACACGCGTGTGTGTATATAGTATCTACGTATGTTAACATTTGTGTGTGTGCATATCTGTATGTCTGTATCTGTGTATATCTCTATGTGTGTACATCTACACGTCTCTTATGTGTATGTGTCTGTATGTGTGTACATCTCTGTAGCTGTGCATGTATATATATATCTCTCTGTCTATATCTCTATGTATATATCTCTATGTATCTCTATGTCTCTGTCTATATATCTATGTATGTATCTATATGTATATATACATATCTCTATGTATATATCTCTATGTATCTCTGTGTATATCTCTATGTATATATATGTATGTATCTATGTGTATATCTCTATGTATCTCTGTGTCTGTCTATATCTCTATGTATAAATCTCTATGTATGTATCTATATGTATATATCTCTATGTATCTCTATGTATATATCTCTATGAATCTGTGTATATCTCTATGTATATATCTCTATGTATCTCTATGTATCTCTGTCTCTGTCTATATCTCTATGTATATATCTATGTATGTATCTATGTATGTATATCTATATATATACATATCTCTATGTATCTATCTCTATGTATCTCTGTGTCTCTGTCTATATCTCTATGTATATATCTCTATGTATCCCTGTGTATATCTCTATGTATCTGTGTATATGTATCTATGTGTGTCTCTGTCTATATCTATGTATATATCTATGTATGTATCTATATGTATATCTATATATACATATCTCTATGTATATATCTCTATGTATCTCTGTGTATATATCTATGTACGTATATATTTATGTATGTATCTCTATATACATATCTCTATGTATATATCTATGTATGTATCTATATGTATGTATCTCTGTCTATATCTATGTATGTATCTATATGTATATCTATATATACATATCTCTATGTATATATCTCTATGAATCTCTGTGTATATATATCTATGCATGTATCTATATGTATGTATCTCTGTCTATATCTATGTATGTATCTATATGTATATCTATATATACATATCTCTATGTATATATCTCTATGAATCTCTGTGCGTGTGAATCGTGCGAGTGCGCATGCGCGGAGGCTGCCAGACTGAACTCATTTAACCCCGGCCCCCGCCGGCTCTGTCTGCGCTGGAGCCCACACAGAAGCCTCTGTTTCCCGGCGAGCCAGCCAAGGTCCATCGCCATCGGACAGCACAATTTCTTTCCGCCGGCCAGAAAAACGTTTCAGGCAACATCGCCATCGACATTGAGAGCAACATCGGCAGTAAACATCAACAACATCAGCCAAACAACATCACGGGAACATCGGCAGGAGGATAACAGCTGCAACACCACCTGATACATCAACAACCACATTATCGGCGTCATCGCCATTAAACACAAGCAGCAACATCGTTACCATCATCACCAGCAACATCGTTACCATCATCACCACCACCACCATCAAGATGCTGAGGGGGTGTGCGAGTGTGGTGCGTGGGTGGTGGCGGTGCGTTGTGTCTGGGCGTGTTGTGAATGTCTGTTCGTGTGTTGGTGGGTGAGTGGGTGGGTGGGTGGATGTGTGAGTGGGTGGGTGGGTGGATGTGTGAGTGGGTTTGTGAGTGGGTGGATGTGTGGGTGGGTGAGTAGGTTTGTGAGTGGGTGGGTGGATGTGTGTGTGTGTGGGTGAGTGGGTGGATGTGTGAGTGGGTTTGTGAGTGGGTGGATGTGTGGGTGGGTGAGTAGGTTTGTGAGTGGGTGGGTGGATGTGTGTGTGTGTGGGTGAGTGGGTGGATGTGTGAGTGGGTTTGTGAGTGGGTGGATGTGTGGGTGGGTGAGTAGGTTTGTGAGTGGGTGGGTGGATGTGTGTGTGTGTGGGTGAGTGGGTGGATGTGTGAGTGGGTTTGTGAGTGGGTGGATGTGTGGGTGGGTGAGTAGGTTTGTGAGTGGGTGGGTGGATGTGTGTGTGTGTGGGTGAGTGGGTGGATGTGTGAGTGGGTTTGTGAGTGGGTGGATGTGTGGGTGGGTGAGTAGGTTTGTGAGTGGGTGGGTGGATGTGTGTGTGTGTGGGTGAGTGGGTGGATGTGTGAGTGGGTTTGTGAGTGGGTGGATGTGTGGGTGGGTGAGTAGGTTTGTGAGTGGGTGGGTGGATGTGTGTGTGTGTGGGCGAGTGGGTGGATGTGTGAGTGGGTTTGTGAGTGGGTGGATGTGTGGGTGGGTGAGTAGGTTTGTGAGTGGGTGGGTGGATCTGTGTGTGGGTGAGTGGGTGGATGTGTGTGTGGGTGAGTGGGTGGGTGTGTGAGTGGGTGGATGTGTGGGTGGGTGGATGTGTGGGTGGGTGTGTGAGTAGGTATTGCGAGTGGGTGGGTGTGTGTGTGGGGTGTGTGGATGCGAGGGAGTGTGTGGGTGTCTGGGAGTGTGTGGATGTGTGTGTGAGGGTGTGTGTGTGTGAGTGTGTGTTAGGGGGGGTGTGTGAGTGTGTGTGTATGTGAGGGTTTGAGTGTGTGGGTGTCTGGGCGTGTGTGGATGTGTGTGTGAGGGTGTGTGTGTGTGTGAGGGGGGGTGTGTGTGTGAGTGTGTGTGTATATGAGGGTTTGAGTGTGTGGGTGTCTGGGCGTGTGTGGATGTGTGTGTGTGAGGGTGTCTGGGAGTGTGTGGGAGTGTGAGGGTGGGTGTGTGAGGGTGTGTGTGTGTGAGGGGTGTGTGTGTGAGGGGTGTGTGTGTGAGGGGTGTGTGTGTGAGGGGATGTATGTCGATTTGAGGGTTTGGGTGTATGGATGTGAGGGAGTGTGTGGGTGTCTAGGCGTGTGTTGGTTGGTGTGTGTATGGGGTGTGTGAGTGGGTGTACAGTATGTCTGGGGTGTGTGTGTGTCTGGGCGTGTGTGTGTCTAAGGGTGTGTGAGTGTGGGGGAGCGGTAGTGTAGCGGTTAGCGCGCTGCGCTATGAACCTGGCTATCCGGCTTCGATTCCCAATCATGGCCAACACCAGTGACGATTATCTGAACCGGTCCTGGGCCTCCCCTAGGTCAGCCTCAAATGAGTACCTGGTGCGGTGTGTAAACATCGTCACTGGGGAGACAAAGGCGGCCGGGCATGGTTTTGGCAACCCACCCCCTCGTGTGCCGTGCCGGCCTTCATAGGTACTCGCTAACAGCACTTGCCCCAACAGCCTGTTAAAGGCTACACGGGGGACCTTCGTCTTTGGGCGTTGGAGGCAGTCGCCATCCAACCGCATCAACGGAGGGGCAGAGAAACGATGCTCACAACAACGAGCGCAGGCCGCCGGGTGGATAAAACTCCGCAGAGGTTGGTGCAATCTTCCCAGTCTCCTACCTCAATCGGTCAACCCATAACACCTGGAGGCCAGGGGGCCCTGTCCCGTGACCTCTTGCCAGGAGGCGGAGCCAGCCTTCCAACACCCCACGTGATCCCAAGACTGTGTATGGGGCAAGTGCTGTTAGCGAGCAGCACCCATGAAGGCCGGCGCCGCACGCGAACGGGGGTTGTGTGGGGTGGCCAGCACCACGCCCGGCCGCCTTTGTCTCCCCTAGTGGCGATGCTTACTGCACACCGCACCAGGAACTCATTTGAGGCCGAGTCGACCTAGGGGAGGCGCCGGACCGGTGCAGTGTTCGGCCGTGAGCGGGAATCAAACTACGGTGGCTCCCCACACCCACACTGTGCACACCCCTTAACCACCCCCCACCACCACCATCTCACCCCACCCCCTTCAAGCCCACGCGCCGGGTAACGTCTAGACACGCGTGGACTGACGTAACCCCAATCAAGGCGCACACACCCTCCCACACAGCCAGACCTACACCCCGCACACAGCCAAAAGCACACGCCCCACACGCAGGCACCACGCACACCCTACTACACACAGGGCGATACACAACCTAAGCATGAAAACACACACACACCACACACAGAACCACACACACAGAACCACACACACAGGCACCCCACACACAGAACCACACACAGACACCACACACACCCTACACACAGAACCACAGACACACACCCTACACACAGAACCACACACACACCCTACATACACACCACACACACACACCCTACACAGAACCACACACACACCCTACACACAACCACACACAGAACCACACACACCCTACATACAGAACCACACACAGGTACCATACACAGACACCACACAACCCACACACCCTACACACAAAACTACACACACACCCTACACACAGAACCACACACACACAGGCACCACACACCCTACACACACACCCTACACACCCTACACACAGACGCCCTACACACAGAACCACACACACACACCCTACACACCCTACACACAGAACCACACACACCCCACACACACACCCCACACACACACACACCCTACACACAGGCATCACATACATACACAGGCATCACACACACAGGCACCACACACCCCACCACACACACACCCCACACACAGGCAACACACACACACACACCCTACACACTCACCCTACACACACACACCCAACACACCCTACACACAGGCATCACACACACAGGCATCACACACACAGGCATCACACACACGGGCACCACACACACAGGCACCACACACACACACAGGCACCACACACACACACACACAGGCACCACGCACACACACAGGCACCACGCACACCCACCCTGCGCACACCCACCCTGCACACACACACACCCTACACACACATTACACACACCCTACACACACACCCTACACACACACACAGGCATCACACACACACAGGCATCACACACACACAGGCACCACACACACAGGCATCACACACACACAGGCATCACACACACGGGCACCCTACACACACCCTACACACACCCTACACACACATTACACACACATTACACACACACCCTACACACACCCTACACACACAGGCATCACACACACAGGCACCACGCACACACACACAGGCATCACACACACAGGCATCACACACACACACAGGCATCACACACACACACAGGCATCACACACACAGGCATCACACACACACAGGCATCACACACACACAGGCATCACACAAACACACACAGGCATCACACACACAGGCATCACACACACAGGCACCACACACACACACAGGCATCACACACACACACAGGCATCACACACACACACACAGGCATCACACACACACACACAGGCATCACACACACGGGCACCACACACACACACACACAGGCATCACACACACGGGCATCACACACACAGGCACCACACACACAGGCATCACACACACACACACAGGCATCACACACACACAGGCATCACACACACAGGCACCACACACACACAGGCATCACACACACGGGCACCACGCACACCCCTATCGACCCAGCAGACAGACCCCTCCCTGTCTGTCTGGGTCGCGTCCGCCTCAGGGGTCAGGGGGTCAGGAGGGTTCAAGGGGACGCGGCGGCCTCGTGGGACCCTCCCGAGCGGGGATCCGAGGGGACCGCATTTGGGGGTTCAGTCTCGGGGGTCAGGGGGGGGGGGTACACAACATTTACGGGGGGTCTGGGATTTTTTTTAGGGAGGTGGTTGTGGGGGGTGGTCGCGAGACGCGGGGTGGTGGTGGGGGTTGTGGTGGGGGTGATGGTGGTGGTGGTTGTGGGGGTGGTTGTGGTTGTGCGGGTGGTGGTGGTTGTGGGGGTGGTGGTGGTTGTGGGGGTGATGATGGGGGTGGTTGTGGGGGGTGGTCGCGAGACGCGGGGTGGTGGTGGGGGTTGTGGTGGGGTGATGGTGGTGGTTGTGCGGGTGGTGGTGGTTGTGGGGGTGGTGGTGGTTGTGCGGGTGGTGGTGGTTGTGGGGGTGATGATGGGGGTGGTTGTGCGGGTGGTGGTGGTTGTGGGGGTGGTGGTGGTTGTGGGGGTAATGATGGGGGTGGTTGTGCGGATGGTGGTGGTTGTGGGGGTGGTGGTGGGGGTGGTTGTGGGGGTGATGATGGGGGTGGTTGTGCGGGTGGTGGTGGTTGTGGGGGTGGTTGTGGGGGTGGTGGTGGTTGTGGGGGTGATGATGGTGGTGGTTGTGGGGGTGGTGGTGGTTGTGGTGGTGGGGGTGGTTGTGGGGGTGGTTGCGAGGCGCGTGGTGGTGGTAGTTGTGGTGGGAGTAGTGGGAGTAGTGGTTGTTGTGGTTGTGGAGGACTCACCCCTCTGGTCGCTCTCGTCCGCGCCGATGGGGGCTCGCAGCCGCGCGGGGGAGGCATGGGGGTCTGCTGTGGGGCCGCCTCGCAGAGCCTCGCGCCGGCATCCAGAGTCCCCTTCACGGGGTCTCCCCGGGGGGGTGGGGGGGTCCCGGTGGGTCCCCTTCACGGGGTTTCCCCGGGGGGGGGGTGGGGGGGGGGGGTCCCGGGGGGTCTCTCCCGGCCTCAGGAGCAGCAGTACCCCGGGCGCCGCGCGTGCATCGCTGGGACGCGCCGGTTCAATCGAGGGGGTTTATCTGGGGTTCAGATAGGACCCCCCACCACCAGCACTACCCCCAGCGCTGTCCGACTCCAGACAGCCCGGTTAGAGAGCTCACTCCCCACCCCCCCTCCCCCCCCGGTGACAGCCGACGTTCCGGGACCGGTCCTCAACGGTGCTGTGGGGTGGTCCCCTCGGATCTCAGTCCGCGGTTGCGTTCCGACGGCTACACACCCCCCCACCCACCCACCCCACCCCACCTCGTGTGCGCCCTTCTCCGCGCGGTCCTCTAACCCCGGAGCGCCCTTCTCCTCCGGGCTGTTGCGATGCCGGTCCCGGGTTCGGGCATCAGAAGTCCCTCCTCGCTTACGAACCTCGCTCCCAAGTCCCGGTCACCAGATTCAGGGGGACCCCCCCTGGTCCCGATCTCCGTTCCCCGGTCCCCGAGTCGCGAGATGTTGGTTCGCAGGACCCCGCTCGCCAGGGGGGGGTGGGGGGGGGTCCCTGGTCTTGCAGCAGCAGCGGCGGTGACGGGGGGGGTCCTGGTTCCCTTGCTTGTGCCTCGAGTCCGTGGTCCCGTGGTCCGTCCCCCCCCCCACCGCCGCCCCAGGTTCTGGATCCGGCCCAGAGTTTCTCGTCCCGGGTTCTCTGGTGCTGCCCGCCGGCGCTGCCCACTGTGCTGCCCGGCGCTGCCCACTGTGCTGCCCGGCGCTGCCCACTGCGCTGCCCGGCTGTGCTGCCCGGCGCTGCCCGGCGGTGCTGCCAGGCGGTGCTGCCAGGCGGTGCTGCCCGCCGCTGCCCACTGCGCTGCCCGGCGGTGCTGCCAGGCGGTGCTGCCCACTGTGCTGCCCCCGGTGCTGCCCGGCTGTGCTGCCCGCCGCTGCCCACTGTGCTGCCCGGCTGTGCTGCCCCCGGTGCTGCTCGGCGGTGCTGCCCGGCTGTGCTGCCCCCGGTGCTGCCCCCTGTGCTGCCCGGCTGTGCTGCCCGCCGCTGCCCCCGGCGCTCTCAGCTGTTCCAAAACCTCCAACCTCCTTCTCCCGCTCCCTCGCTTCAAAATGGCGTCGCTCGGTTGGGGGCGGGGCTAACCGTGCGGGGCGCGTGGGGAGGGAGAGGGGGGGGTGGCGAGTGGGCGTGGCCATCGACGAGCGGCCCAACCAATCGGAGCGCGCAGCCCGAGGCGACCCGCGGTTGACCAACGCGCTCGTCCAATGAGCGCGCGGGGGGTTCGCGTGGAGGGTCCCGCCCACACCCCCCCCCTCTCCCCCCGTGTGGGGGGAGAGGGGGGGGGCTCCGCTATATAAACGCCGCGCGCGGGCTTCTTCACTCCGCCTTCGCGGCGGCGCGGGGCGGGAGGGTGTTTTCGAGGCGCTCTGTCATGATAGCCTTCTGCAGGAAATTCCACTGCTAGATGACGCCAAAGGCAGCCCTTGTACGTTCGTTGTCATCGGGACCCCACTGGCTTCTCGACGCCGGTCCATGGTGAGCCGCGGTTGTTTCCGCCACGGCTAAAGTGATGCTAATTTGCCGCCGTTATGAGCGACCGGCCTATCCGCTTGCCGAGTTGCAGCCTCCGCAGCATCATCATTGTGGGGTTACATGAACTTTCAACCCTTATTATCAGTGCCCTAGCTTGTTACAGACCAATTCGGAGACCTTCTTGGTCAACCCGTGTCCCTTTATACATCTCAACGCTCGTCCTGTACACTAAACTACGGTATACACTACATTGTACACTACATTATACACTACATTGTACACTACATTGTACACTACATTATACACTACATTGTACACTACATTGTACACTACATTATACACTACATTGTACACTACATTGTACACTACATTGTACACTACATTGTACACTACATTATACACTACATTATACACTACATTATACACTACATTGTACACTACATTGTACACTACATTGTACACTACATTGTACACTACATTGTACACTACATTATACACTACATTGTACACTACATTGTACACTACATTGTACACTACATTGTACACTACACTACATTATACACTACATTGTACACTACATTGTACACTACATTATACACTACATTATTCACTCCACGACACTTTGCACTACGTTACTAAATAGCTGTCAACCCCTTATCCGTGCCCCACCATGTTACAGACCAATTCAGACACTTATCAACCCGTGTCCCTTATAAATCTCAACGTTCATCCTGCAAAGTCACACCATCACAAGAGAGAAACGCAAATAAAACATGTTTTGCCCGTGTTGAAACGGCTGTGTACGCCGTATGGACCATAACTCAATTTCTCTGGACAAGAATACGGGGTAAACCGTACGGGTTGACAGGTATGATACTGTAGTAACAGGGTTTTATCCTTTCAACTGGTACAAAAACTGACACCTTTACACAAGGCATCATGTTTGCAATAACCACAACACAAGCAGTCAATTTCTTAGGTTTTTTCGGTAAAGTCACGTAGGTAAAAAAATTAAATTAATAAAAATAAAATAAAAATCACGATAGCTGATACAGCTATCGTACTGTGACGGTTCCACCTGAAAACGGAAGCTTGTGTTGCCTCCGAAACATGATTTTTATTTTATTTTACTTTTATTAATAAAAAATGTTTACCTACGTGACTTTACCGAAAAAACCTAAGAATTTGAATCCTTGCAGTCACGAAAGCTTCAAATCTAGAACAAGCAGTCAACAAAAGCAGTCAAAATGCAAACAAAAAGAGTTGTTTCTTTTTGTTTGCATTTTGACTGCTTGTGTTGTGGTTATTGCAAACATGATGCCTTGTCTAAAGGTGTCAGTTTTTGTACCAGTTGAAAGGGTCAAAACCTGTTACTATATTTTGCTACTGGTAAAGGAGATGTCTCATAGTGTAAGGTATGATACTATACACTACACTATTAGAAACTACATTACTATACACGACACTACTGTACACGGCACTATACACCGCTACTGCATACCTGTCAACCCCTTATCAGTGCCCTATCTTATCACGGATCAATTTAGAGATCTTATTGGTCACCCCGTGCCCCTATACATCTCAACGTTCATTCTACAAAGTCCCATCACAAGGGAGAAACACAAACAAATAGACAAACATTATGTTTCGATTTAAAGCTTTCGTGACTGCACGGATTCATCTTCTTGGCTCTTTCGGTAAAGTCACGTAGAAGGAAAATAATGAAAATAAATCTAAATAAAATACAATTCTCACGACGTTTCGGCCACAACGCAGACGGCTGCTTGCGTTGTGGCCGAAACGTCGTGAGAATTATTTTGTTATGTTTTATTTTTATTATTTTATTATTTTCCTTCTACGTGACTTTACCGAAAGAACCAAGAAGATGAAACATTATGTTGCCCGTACTGAAACGGCTGGACGCTGTATGGACCTGAAACCCCAAATGATCCTGTACAAGAATACGGGGTGGATCTGTACGCGTTGGCAGCCTTGGGTCTCATCTTCTTGGTTCTTTCGGTAAAGTCACGTAGAAGGGAAGTAATAAAAGAATAAAAATAAACAATTTAATTCTCACGACGTTTCGATTGCAACACAAGCAATCATCATCAGGCGTGAAAACCACAGCAAGACAATTTTTGAAAAAAGCGGCGAGTTTAACACCTGATGATGATTGCTTGTGTTGCAATCGAAACGTCGTGAGAATTGTATTAAATTTTTATTATTTTATTATTTCCCTTCTACGTGACTTTACTACCGAAAGAACCAAGAATATTAATCCCTGCAGTCACGAAAGCTTTAAATCAGGTGTTAAGATGTTCAAAAACCAAGCAGAAACCCTTTGCAGGGAATCATGTCTACATCGAACACACGCAGTACTTGAACATCGTCGTGAGAATTTTATTGTTTAATTTTTTTTATTTTATTCTTTCCCTTCTACGTGACTTTACCGAAAGAACCAAGAATATGAATCCCTGCAGTCACGAAAGCTGTGGGTCCATTCACTTGCTAGGCTGAGGCCTCCCCATTCGTCATGACACGTGGCATAATCCACTCCCCTGATCAAATGATCAAGGCCTCAACATCATCATGAACTATGATCGATCCACTACTGGATGACTGCTCCCCACTCATCATAAGACAACTGGACGAAGGTTCCCCTACATCACTCGGCATGGTTTCTCCACTGCTGGATGAAGGCCTCTCATTCACCATAATACGCTGCCGGATTAAAGCCTCGACAGCTTTAGTTATGGTCGTATCCACTGCTGGAATATCGCCTCGACATCATGATCCTTGGTCTATCCACTGCTGGGCGAAGGGCCCGGACATTGTTATCCATGGCCCATCCACAGCTGGATGAAGCACCGCTGCTGATGTCGCTCACGAAACCTGTCAATGTACACGATAAGCCACTTCGTTGAACTCTCATTGGTGGAAGAGCTACGTAGTTCAGCGGGACCTTGGTATGGTGGCCAGCATCATGCCTGACTGCCTTCGTCCCCCCTCGTGGCGATGTTGACACACCGCACCAGGTTCTCATTTGAGGCCGAGTCGATCTAAGGGAGGCTTAGGACCAGAGGTCGCAACCGGGTACCCGTTTGCGACCCTGGTGCAGTCGGGTACAGGTAGGCCGTGAGTCACTGGTGAGTAACCGTTTGTCACTCATTTCGGGTAGGGTACGGGTAGCGTACGGGTACCCATACCCGGCCGGGTACGGGTACCCGTTTGCGACCCTGGTGCGGCCGGGTACGGGTAAGGAATCAAAACTCGTTTGCGACCTCTGCTTAGGACCTGAGTCCAACGTTTGTCACTGCTGTTGGTGGCCGTAAGCGGGAATCGAACTCGGGTCGCTGGATTTGTAGCGCAGTGCGTTATCCACTGCGGCACCACCACTCTGCACCATGCACCCGAGCGCGTTTTCAGACGCGCTCCTGCGACCGTCTGGAACGCTCTTCCTTCTGATGTTATGAAGCCACTTGGAGCAATACACTTTTAAATCATCATCAAGATTGACAAACTCTTCTTGGTTCTTTCGGTAAAGTCACGTAGACTTTACCGAAAGAACCAAGAAGATGAATCCCTGCAGTCACGAAAGCTTTAAATCGAAATTGACAAACTCATTTCATTACAACGGCTCTTTGCGTGTGTTAGCTTGTCCTTAATCCACCCCGCACCTCCGATTAGCACGGTTGGGCTACACACCGTGCAAAGGAAGTTCAACGTACGTACGTACACGCACACACGAGGAAGCTGATCTCAGAGCATCGCTCCGTCTCCTCCGTGGGTGTCCTCTCGGATGCGTCGCATTCCCTGGCTGGCCCACTCGGTCACTGCTCTTCACCTCTGACCTCCGGTCTTCTTCGTAAACAAATTATTTGGTGATGCTGCTGCAGCGTTGGACAGTTGGCAGCGGTGCAGAAGAACAATTCAGGATGAGAATATGTATTGACAACTTCACACCCAAGTGTGGTACGCCACACTTGATCAAAGCTCCGCACGGATAGATTCAAGAATCCATTGCAATCTCTTGGCCACCTCGGCAGTAGCCAGCCAGCCCCAAAACCTACAGAATCAAAATATGTATTTATTCTTCGAGAAATCCGATGAGCTATGAAGCTCCCCTGTTCATATATGTCCGGTAGGGGCGGGTCAAAACGTTACCGTAACATTGAATGGTAAATTAACAACAACAACACGCATTCCTTAATAACGCTGTGTGGTCTTGATTGACAAAAAAATATAATGGGCGACGTTTCGGGCAATGACCCTTCATCACACCAAAGCACTTTCAGGGTCTGTATTTATCGTGGAGAAGCTCACTTCCACCGATGTTTGTTAACAGTCTGGGTGTCATTATGGATCTGCGTCTGTTCTCCAATGCACGCGCGTTCCTCATCTCTCTCTGTCTCTCAGTGGAATTCTAAGCATTGCACATGTCTGTACGTACGTATGTTGAACTGCTTTCGCACCGCACGTAGTCACCCGTGCCAATCGGAGGTGCGGGGGGATGAAAACAAACGAACCAGAACAAGCAGTTCTAAAGAAATGTGTTTCCAAACCAGGTGATTTAAAAGCTCCAGTGGCGGCTTCCCCATATCGGGGGGAAGAGCGCGTTCCAGACGGCCACAGAGGCGCATCTGAAAGCGCCGCACGATGCGGTGACCGTCTTTGTTCGATGCTCAGCCAAAAGTGTAGTGTATAGTGTAGTGTATAGTAGTGCAGTGCAATGTATAGTGGAGATCGAGATGATTTAAAAGTGCATAGCTCATCGTGGCTTCTTAACATCGGAAGAGCGTTCCAGACAGGCGCAGTGGCGCGTCTGAAAGCGCCGCACGCGACGATGCGGCGATCGTCTTTGTTCGATACTCAGCCAAAAGTGTAGTGTATAGTGTAGTGTATAGTAGTGCAGTGCAGTGTATAGTTGAGATAGAGATTATTTAAAAGTGCATAGCGCCTCGTGGCTTCCTAACATCGGAAGAACGTTCCAGACGGGCACAGAGGCGCATCTGAAAGCGTCTTTGTTGGACGGCTGAGCCAGGAGCCGCACGTGGCCACGGCGGACTCGTTCATGGACTCCCGAGGACGAAGAACACAACCTGTGCTTTCCTGATTTGGTTGACGATTATTATTATTGATGAGTTTTTTTTGGGGGGTTAGATCGCGTAAATATGTGTGTCGTTAAAACCCGCCACCACCCGGCACAGCCAACTGGTAAGGGTTGTCACGTAAACAGAACGTGGCCAATTCGTCACTAGTAAATTTCGATTTAAAGCTTTCGTGACTGCAGGGATTCATCTTCTTGGTTCTTTCGGTAAAGTCACGTAGAATGGAAATAATAAAATAATAAAAATAAAACATTATAAAATAATTCTCACGACGTTTCGGCCACAACGCAAGCAGCCGTCCTCAGGTGGAGAACAGGTCTGTCGAGAAGACAGAGTCTAAATGACACACCCCAGGCTTGGAGCGACTATTTAAGCTGGGATGGAGGGGGGAAGAGCGCCTTGACAAAATAATTTGCATATCAAGAAGAATTTTGCATATTTATGGGAAATGCAGTCACTAGTAATTATTCGTCACTAATAATATTCATCTTCTTGGTTCTTTCGGTAAAGTCACGTAGAAGGGAAGCAATAAAATAATTAAAATAAAACATAATAAAATAATTCTTATTTTAATAATAAAAATAAAACATAATAAAATAATTCTTATTTTATTATGTTTTATTATTTTATTGCTTCCCTTCTACGTGACTTTACCGAAAGAACCAAGAAGATGAATCCCTGCAGTCACGAAAGCTTTAAATCGAAACTAGTTATATTATTTTGTGTTTTCCTTTTCCCCCCGCAGCTTCTCCAGCCACCTGTCATCTAGCGGACTAGCGGCACCGCCGGTGCGGTGACGACAACTCGACGAGGCTTCGTCGACTCGAGCGATTCCCCCTTCGTTCGATGCCCCCGTGGTCGAGGCTAGCGACGGAACGCAAAACCAAAGTGGCGGAGGGGAGTGGGGGGGGTGGAACGACCACTGCGGAGATGGAGCGATTGAAAGATCGGCGGCTCGGCGGATGGATGCCAGCGAGGGGGTGGGGGGGTGGTGAAGGCCTTGATCGAGCAGTAGATAGACAATGGCTCATTGATGATGATGATCGTAACATTTGCAAAGCATTTGCATTCGTGTACCCGCAAAACGTTGATTATTACGCGAGCCTTAATATTCGCTATTAGTGTTTTCATGTTTTATTAATTTGACAGAGGGGAGAGGGAGGGGTCTGAGACAAAGTGGGGGGGGGGGGGAGACAGCGAGAGGGGGATGAGACAGGGGGAGAGGGAGACAGGGGGGGGGGGAGACGGGGGAAGGGTGAGACAGAGAGGGGGGAGATGGGGGGAGACGGGGGGGTGAGACAGGGAGGGGGAGACAGGGGGGAGAGAGAGGGGGGGGGGTGAGACAGGGTGAGACAGAGAGGGGGGAATGAGACAGAGGGGGAGGGAGACGGGGGGTGGAGACAGGGAGGGGGAGACAGGGAGGGGGGAGACAGGGGGAGAGAGGGGGGGGGGTGAGACAGGGTGAGACAGAGAGGGGGGTGTGAGACAGAGGGAGACGGGGGGGTGAGACAGAGAGGAGGGGTGAGACAGGGTGAGACAGAGAGGGGGGTGTGAGACAGGGGTGAAGTGGGAAAGACCGAGGGGGAGGGGCTAGAGACTGGGGGGTTGTAGCAGAGGGGAGGGGGCGGACAGAGTGGGGGAGACAAGAGGGGAGTGGGAGGGATGAGACAGTGAGGAGGGGGGAGGGAGGACGGGGAAAGAGACGGGGGGGGGGGGGGTGAGACAAAGGGGAGGGAGGGAGAAGGCGTTGCGAGACGGAGGGGTGGTGCGAGACGGGAGTTGTCTGGGAAGGCAGCCAGTTCGCTGTAGGCACCAACACACCATCACACACATGCACCATCACACACACCATCACACACATGCACCATCACACACCATCACACACACCATCACACACATCATCACACACATGCACCATCACACACATGCACCATCACACACACCATCACACATACACACCATCACACACATTCACCATCACACACATGCACCATCACACACACCATCACACACCATCACACACATGCACCATCACACACATGCACCATCACACACATGCACCATCACACACACCATCACACACACACACCATCACACATACACACCATCACACACACCATCACACACCATCACACACATGCACCATCACACACCATCACACACACCATCACACACATTCACCATCACACACATGCACCATCACACACATGCACCATCACACACACCATCACACATACACACCATCACACACACCATCACACACATTCACCATCACACACATGCACCATCACACACACCATCACACACCATCACACACACCATCACACACCATCACACACACCATCACACACATGCACCATCACACACATGCACCATCACACACACCATCACACACCATCACACACATGCACCATCACACACATGCACCATCACACACACCATCACACACCATCACACACATTCACCATCACACACATGCACCATCACACACACCATCACACACACCATCACACACATGCACCATCACACACACACCCTATCACACACATGCACCATCACACACACACCATCACACACACCATCACACACACCATCACACACATGCACCATCACACACACACCCCATCACACACACACCATCACACACACCATCACACACATTCACCATCACACACACCATCACACACATGCACCATCACACACACACCCCATCACACACACCATCACACACATTCACCATCACACACACCATCACACACATGCACCATCACACACACACCCCATCACACACACCATCACACACACACCATCACACACATTCACCATCACACACACGCACCATCACACACACCATCACACACAGGCACCATTACACACCATCACACACACACACACCATCACACACACACACCATCACACACACCATCACACACACGCACCATCACACACACCATCACACACATGCGTCCATCACACACCATCACACACAGGCACCATCACACACCATCACACACACGCACCATCACACACACGCACCATCACACACACCATAACACACCATCACACACAGGCACCATTACACACCATCACACACACACACACCATCACACACACACACCATCACACACACCATCACACACACGCACCATCACACACACCATCACACACATGCACCATCACACACATGCACCATCACACCATCACACACACCATCACGCACACACCATCACACAAGACAAGCCATCACACACACACACCATCACACACACACCATCACACACATGTACCATCACACAACATCACACACCCCATCACATACACACACCATCACGCACACACCATCACAAGACAAGCCATCACACACAACAACAACAACCGCCATTCGCCACTAAGTGGCGGTGACGTCACCACGGCGCTTGTGCCAGGCTACGTGCACGTTAAGGCCACGTGAAGTGTCGAACGCCCGCCGGCAGGAGGTCACGTGGCAGACCCAGGTGCCACGGGTCGACTGAGATGACTGGCCGATGCACCACCTGTGCCAACACACACACATACCACATCACACACACCCCATTACACACGCCCAGCCCATGACACACACACCCCATCACACACAAACCTAATCACATACAAAGATCCCCCGTATAGCCTTAGACTGTAGGGGCAAGTGCTGTTAGCGAGCACCTATGAAGGCTGAACGCCTTTGTCTCCCCAGTGCCGATGTCCGCTCCGGCCCACGGACTCTTTCCACTGAGGCACGTGTTTGTCTCCAGGTACTAATTTGAGGCTGAGTCGACCTAGCAGAGGCCCAGGACCGGTTCAGATAATCGTCACTGGTGTTGGCCGTGAGCAGGAATCGAACCCGGATCGCCGGGTTCGTAGCGCAGCGCGATAACCCTTCCTGTTCCCATCACACACCCCATCACACACACACACCCCATCACACACAGACTCCATCACACACACCATCACACACACACACCCCATCGCACACACACACCCCATCACACACAGACTCCATCACACACACACACACCCCATCACACACAGACTCCATCACACACAGAACCCATCACACACCTCATCACACACCCCATCACACACACACACCCCCATCACACACGAACCATCGCACACGGACCATCACACACACCCCATCACACACACCCCATCACACACACCCCATCACACACACCCCATCACACACACCCCATCACACACACCACATCACACACACACACACCCCATCACACACACACACCCCATCACACACACCACATCACACACACACACCCCATCACACACACCACATCACACACACCACATCACACACACCACATCACACACACACCATCACACACATCATCACACACACCATCACACACACACCATCACACACACACACCCCATCACACACACACCATCACACACACACACCATCACACACACACCATCACACACACACTATCACACATACACCATCACACACACACACCATCACACACACACACCATCACACTCAACACACACACACACCATCACACACACACCATCACACACACCATCACACACCACACACACACACCATCACACACATACCATCACACACCACACACACACACCATCACACACACACCATCACACACACCCCATCACACACCACACACACACACCATCACACACACACCATCACACCCCATCACACACACACCATCACACACACACCATCACACACACACCATCACACACACCCCATCACACACCACACACACACACCATCACACAAACACCATCACACCCCATCACACACACACCATCACACACACACCATCACACACACACCATCACACCCCATCACACACACACCATCACACACACCATCACACACCACACACACACACCATCACACACACACCATTACACACACCATCACACACACACTCCATCACACACACACCATCACACACACCACACACACACACACCATCACACACACACCATCACACACACCATAACACACCATCACACACACACCATCACACACACCATCACACACACATCCCATCACACACACACACACCATCACACACACCATCACACACACACACCATCACACACACATACCATCACACACACACCCCATCACACACACACCATCACACACACACACCATCACACACACCCCATCACACACACACACCATCACACACACACCATCACACACACACCACACACACACACCATCACACACACACCATCACACACACACCATCACACACACACCATCACACACAAACACCATCACACACACACCATCACACACCACACACACACACCATCACACACACACCATCACACAAACACCATCACACAAACACCATCACACAAACACCATCACACACACGCCGTCACACACACCATCACACACACCATCACACACCATCACACACACACCATCACACACACCATCACACACACATCCCATCACACACACATACACCATCACACACACCATCACACACACACACCATCACACACACCATCACACACACGCACCATCACACACACACACCATCACACACACACACCATCACACACACACACCATCACACACACACGCA